>NW_027076326.1:0-49000 GCF_963932015.1 Anas acuta | reverse complement strand
TTTACGCAGCCCCACATGCAACTGGACCCTCCGGGTTCGCTGTTCCTGAGCAAACCTAAACGTAGCCCTAGCCGTCATCGGAGACGAGTGAAAAATCAGGCCCCAGGAAATGCGTTCCGAGGCCTTTTCGCCCATCCAAAAGTGCCCCCAAAAGAAGGGTTTGGGTACAAGTGAACTCCCCAGGGGAGCCTTTACGCAGCCCCACATGCAACTGGACCCTCCGGGTTCGCTGTTTCCGAGCATCCCTAAACATAGCCCTAGCCGGCATCAAAGACAAGTGAAAAATCAGGACCCAGGAAATGCGTTGCGAGCCCCTTCGGACCATCCAAAAGTGCCGCCAAAGGAAGGCTTTGGGTACAAGTGATCTCCCCAGGGGAGCCTTTACGCAGCCCCCCATGCAACTGGACCCTCCGGGATCGCTGTTCCTAAGCAAACCTAAACGTAGCTCTAGCCGTAGTCGGAGACGACTGAAAAATCAGGCCCCAGGAAATGCGTTCCGAGGCCTTTTTGCCCATCCAAAAGTGCCCGCAAAGGAAGACTTTGGGTACAAGAGAACTCCCCAGGGGAGCCTTTACGCAGCCCCACATGCAACTGGACCCTCCGGGTTCGCTGTTTCCGAGCATCCCTAAACATAGTCCTAGACGGCATCGGAGACGAGTGAAAAATCAGGCCCCAGGAAATGCGTTGCGAGCCCTTTTTGCCCATCCAAAAGTGCCCCCAAAGGAAGGCTTTGGGTACAAGTGAACTCCCCAGGGGAGCCTTTACGCAGCCCCACATGCAACTGGACCCTCCGGGTTCGCTGTTTCCGAGCATCCCTAAACATAGCCCTAGCCGGCATCGATGACGACTGAAAAATCAGGCCCCAGGAAATGCGTTGCGAGCCCTTTTCGCCCATCCAAAAGTGCCCCCAAAGGAAGGCTTTGGGTACATCTGAACTCCCCAGGGGAGCCTTTACGCAGCCCCACATGCAACTGGACCCTCCGGGTTCGCTGTTCATGAGCAAACCTAAACGTAGCCCTAGCCGTCATCGGAGACGACTGAAAAATCAGGCCCCAGGAAATGCGTTGCAAGCCCCTTTGGACAATCCAAAAGTGCCGCCAAAGGAAGGCTTTGGGTACAAGTGAACTCCCCAGGGGAGCCTTTACGCAGCCCCACATGCAACTGGACCCTCCGGGTTCGCTGTTCCTGAGCAAACCTAAACGTAGCCCTAGCCGTCATCGGAGACGAGTGAAAAATCAGGCCCCAGGAAATGCGTTGCGAGCCCTTTTCGCCCATCCAAAAGTGCCCCCAAAGGAAGGCTTTGGGTACATCTGAACTCCCCAGGGGAGCCTTTACGCAGCCCCACATGCAACTGGACCCTCCGGGTTCGCTGTTTCCGAGCATCCCTAAACATAGTCCTAGACGGCATCCGAGACGAGTGAAAAATCAGGACCCAGGAAATGCGTTGCAAGCCCTTTTTGCCCATCCAAAAGTGATCCCAAAGGAAGGCTTTGGGTACAAGTGATCTCCCCAGGGGAGCCTTTACGCAGCCCCACATGCAACTGGACCCTCCGGGTTCGATTTTTCCGAGCAACCCTAAATATATCACTAGCCGGCATGGGAGAAGACTGAAAACCCGGTCCCCAGAAAACGCGTTGCAAGCCCCTTTGGACCATCCAAAAGTGTCACCAAAGGAAGGCTTTGGGTACAAGTGAACTCCCCAGGGGAGCCTTTACGCAGCCCCACATGCAACTGGACCCTCCGGGTTCGCTGTTCATGAGCAAACCTAAACGTAGCCCTGGCCGTCATAGGAGACGACTGAAAAATCAGGCCCCAGGAAATGCGTTGCAAGCCCCTTTGGACCATCCAAAAGTGCCCGCAAAGGAAGGCTTTGGGTACAAGTGATCTCCCCAGGGGAGCCTTTACGCAGCCCCACATGCAACTGGACCCTCCGGGTTCGCTGTTCCTGAGCAAACCTAAACGTAGCTCTAACCGTAGTCGGAGACGAGTGAAAAATCAGGCCCCAGGAAATGCGTTCCGAGGCCTTTTCGCCCATCCAAAAGTGCCCGCAAAGGAAGACTTTGGGTACAAGAGAACTCTGCAGGAGAGCCTTTACGCAGCCCCATATGCAACTGGACCCTCCGGGTTCGCTGTTTCCGAGCATCCCTAAACATAGTCCTAGACGGCATCCGAGACGAGTGAAAAATCAGGCCCCAGGAAATGCGTTGCGAGCCCTTTTCGCCCATCCAAAAGTGCCCCCAAAGGAAGAGTTTGGGTACAAGAGAACTCCCCAGGGGAGCCTTTACGCAGCCCCACATGCAACTGGACCCTCCGGGTTCGCTGTTTCCGAGCATCCCTAAACATAGTCCTAGACGGCATCCGAGATGAGTGAAAAATCAGGCCCCAGGAAATGCGTTGCAAGCCCTTTTTGCCCATCCAAAAGTGCCCACAAAGGAAAGCTTTGGGTACAAGTGAACTCCCCAGGGGAGCCTTTACGCAGCCCCACATGCAACTGGACCCTCCGGGTTCGCTGTTTCCGAGCATCCCTAAACATAGCCCTAGCAGTCATCGGAGACGACTGAAAAATACGGCCCGAGGAAATACGTTCCGAACCCTTTTCGCCCATCCAAAAGTGCCCCCAAAGGAAGACTTTGGGTACAAGTGAACTCCCCAGGGGAGCCTTTATGCAGCCCCACATACAACTGGACCCTCCGGGTTCGCTGTTTCCGAGCATCCCTAAACATAGCCCTAGCCGGCATCGAAGACGAATGAAAAATCAGGCCCCAGGAAATGCGTTGCGAGCCCTTTTCGCCCATCCAAAAGTGCCCCCAAAGGAAGGCTTTGGGTACAAGTGAACTCCCCAGGGGAGCCTTTACGCAGCCCCACATGCAACTGGACCCTCCGGGTTCGCTGTTCATGAGCAAACCTAAACGTAGCCCTAGCCGTCATCGGAGACGACTGAAAAATCAGGCCCCAGGAAATGCGTTGCAAGCCCCTTTGGACCATCCAAAAGTGCCGCCAAAGGAAGGCTTTGGGTACAAGTGATCTCCCCAGGGGAGCCTTTATACAGCCCCACATGCAACTGGACCCTCCGGGTTCGCTGTTCCTGAGCAAACCTAAACGTAGCCCTAGCCGTCATCGGAGACGAGTGAAAAATCAGGCCCCAGGAAATGCGTTCCGAGGCCTTTTCGCCCATCCAAAAGTGCCCGCAAAGGAAGAGTTTGGGTACAAGAGAACTCCCCAGGGGAGCCTTTACGCAGCCCCACATGCAACTGGACCCTCCGGGTTCGCTGTTTCCGAGCATCCCTAAACATAGTCCTAGACGGCATCCGAGAAGAGTGAAAAATCAGGCCCCAGGAAATGCGTTGCAAGCCCTTTTTGCCCATCCAAAAGTGCCCACAAAGGAAAGCTTTGGGTACAAGTGAACTCCCCAGGGGAGCCTTTACGCAGCCCCACATGCAACTGGACCCTCCGGGTTCGCTGTTTCCGAGCATCCCTAAACATAGCCCTAGCAGTCATCGGAGACGACTGAAAAATACGGCCCGAGGAAATACGTTCCGAACCCTTTTCGCCCATCCAAAAGTGCCCCCAAAGGAAGACTTTGGGTACAAGTGAACTCCCAGGGGAGCCTTTATGCAGCCCCACATGCAACTGGACCCTTAGGGTTCGCTGTTTCCGAGCATCCCTAAACATAGCCCTAGCCGGCATCGAAGACGAATGAAAAATCAGGCCCCAGGAAATGCGTTGCGAGCCCTTTTCGTCCATCCAAAAGTGCCCCCAAAGGAAGGCTTTGGGTACAAGTGAACTCCCCAGGGGAGCCTTTACGCAGCCCCACATGCAACTGGACCCTCCGGGTTCGATTTTTCCGAGCAACCCTAAATATATCACTAGCCGGCATCGGAGAAGACTGAAAACCCGGGCCCCAGAAAACGCGTTGCAAGCCCCTTTAGACCATCCAAAATTGTCACCAAAGGAAGGCTTTGGGTACATCTGAACTCCCCAGGGGAGCCTTTACGCAGCCCCACATGCAACTGGACCCTCCGGGTTCGCTGTTCCTGAGCAAACCTAAACATAGCCCTAGCCGTCGTCGGAGACGACTGAAAAATCAGGCCCCAGGAAATGCGTTGCAAGCCCCTTTGGACCATCCAAAAGTGCCCGCAAAGGAAGGCTTTGGGTACAAGTGATCTCCCCAGGGGAGCCTTTATACAGCCCCACATGCAACTGGACCCTCCGGGTTTGCTGTTCATGAGCAAACCTAAACGTAGCCCTAGCCGTCATCGGAGACGAGTGAAAAATCAGGCCCCAGGAAATGCGTTCTGAGGCCTTTTCGCCCATCCAAATGTGCCCCCAAAGGAAGAGTTTGGGTACAAGAGAACTCCCCAGGGGAGCCTTTACGCAGCCCCACATGCAACTGGACCCTCCGGGTTCGCTGTTTCCGAGCATCCCTAAACATAGCCCTAGCCGGCATCGAAGACAAGTGAAAAATCAGGACCCAGGAAATGCGTTGTGAGCCCCTTCGGACCATCCAAAAGTGCCCGCAAAGGAAGGCTTTGGGTACAAGTGATCTCCCCAGGGGAGCCTTTATACAGCCCCACATGCAACTGGACCCTCCGGGTTCGCTGTTCATGAGCAAACCTAAACGTAGCCCTAGCCGTCATCGGAGACGAGTGAAAAATCAGGCCCCAGGAAATGCGTTCTGAGGCCTTTTCGCCCATCCAAATGTGCCCCCAAAGGAAGACTTTGGGTACAAGAGAACTCCCCAGGGGAGCCTTTACGCAGCCCCACATGCAACTGGACCCTCCGGGTTCGCTGTTTCCGAGCATCCCTAAACATAGCCCTAGCCGGCATCGAAGACAAGTGAAAAATCAGGACCCAGGAAATGCGTTGTGAGCCCCTTCGGACAATCCAAAAGTGCCCCCAAAGGAAGGCTTTGGGTACAAGTGATCTCCCCAGGGGAGCCTTTACGCAGCCCCACATGCAACTGGACCCTCCGGGTTCGCTGTTTCCGAGCATCCCTAAACATAGTCCTAGACGGCATCCGAGACGAGTGAAAAATCCGGCCCCAGGAAATGCGTTGCGAGCCCTTTTCGCCCATCCAAAAGTGCCCCCAAAGGAAGGCTTTGGGTACAAGTGAACTCCCCAGGGGAGCCTTTACGCAGCCCCACATGCAACTGGACCCTTCGGGTTCGATTTTTCCGAGCAACCCTAAATATATCACGAGCCGGCATGGGAGAAGACTGAAAACCCGGTCCCCAGAAAACGCGTTGCAAGCCCCTTTGGACCATCCAAAAGTGTCACCAAAGGAAGGCTTTGGGTACAAGTGAACTCCCCAGGGGAGCCTTTACGCAGCCCCACATGCAACTGGACCCTCCGGGTTCGCTGTTCCTGAGCAAACCTAAACGTAGCCCTGGCCGTCATAGGAGACGACTGAAAAATCAGGCCCCAGGAAATGCGTTGCGAGCCCCTTAGGACCATCCAAAAGTGCCCCCAAAGGAAGGCTTTGGGTACAAGTGAACTCCCCAGGGGAGCCTTTACGCAGCCCCACATGCAACTGGACCCTCCGGGTTCGCTGTTTCCGAGCATCCCTAAACATAGCCCTAGCCGGCATCGATGACGACTGAAAAATCAGGCCCCAGGAAATGCGTTGCGAGCCCTTTTCGCCCATCCAAAAGTGCCCCCAAAGGAAGGCTTTGGGTACATCTGAACTCCCCAGGGGAGCCTTTACGCAGCCCCACATGCAACTGGACCCTCCGGGTTCGCTGTTCATGAGCAAACCTAAACGTAGCCCTAGCCGTCATCGGAGACGACTGAAAAATCAGGCCCCAGGAAATGCGTTGTAAGCCCCTTTGGACCATCCAAAAGTGCCGCCAAAGGAAGGCTTTGGGTACAAGTGATCTCCCCAGGGGAGCCTTTATACAGCCCCACATGCAACTGGACCCTCCGGGTTCGCTGTTCCTGAGCAAACCTAAACGTAGCCCTAGCCGTCATCGGAGACGAGTGAAAAATCAGGCCCCAGGAAATGCGTTGCGAGCCCTTTTCGCCCATCCAAAAGTGCCCGCAAAGGAAGAGTTTGGGTACAAGAGAACTCCCCAGGGGAGCCTTTACGCAGCCCCACATGCAACTGGACCCTCCGGGTTCGCTGTTTCCGAGCATCCCTAAACATAGTCCTAGACGGCATCCGAGACGAGTGAAAAATCAGGCCCCAGGAAATGCGTTGCAAGCCCTTTTTGCCCATCCAAAAGTGCCCCCAAAGGAAGGCTTTGGGTACAAGTGATCTCCCCAGGGGAGCCTTTACGCAGCCCCACATGCAACTGGACCCTCCGGGTTCACTGTTCCTGAGCAAACCTAAACGTAGCCCTATCCGTCATCGGAGACGAGTGAAAAATCAGGCCCCAGGAAATGCGTTCCGAGGCCTTTTCACCCATCCAAAAGTGCCCGCAAAGGAAGACTTTGGGTACAAGAGAACTCCCCAGGGGAGCCTTTACGCAGCCCCACATGCAACTGGACCCTCCTTGTTCGCTGTTTCCGAGCATCCCTAAACATAGTCCTAGACGGCATCGGAGACGAGTGAAAAATCAGGCCCCAGGAAATGCGTTGCAAGCCCTTTTCGCCCATCCAAAAGTGCCCCCAAAGGAAGGCTTTGGGTACAAGTGAACTCCCCAGGGGAGCCTTTACGCAGCCCCACATGCAACTGGACCCTCCGGGTTCGCTGTTTCCGAGCATCCCTAAACATAGCCCTAGCCGGCATCGGAGACGACTGAAAAATCAGGCCCCAGGAAATGCATTGCGAGCCCCTTAGGACCATCAAAAAGTGCCCCCAAAGGAAGGCTTTGGATACAAGTGAACTCCCCAGGGGAGCCTTTACGCAGCCCCACATGCAACTGGACCCTCCGGGTTCGATTTTTCCGAGCAACCCTAAATATATCACTAGCCGGCATGGGAGAAGACTGAAAACCCGGTCCCAGAAAACGCGTTGCAAGCCCCTTTGGACCATCCAAAAGTGTCACCAAAGGAAGGCTTTGGGTACAAGTGAACTCCCCAGGGGGGCCTTTACGCAGCCCCACATGCAACTGGACCCTCCGGGTTCGCTGTTCATGAGCAAACCTAAACGTAGCCCTGGCCGTCATAGGAGACGACTGAAAAATCAGGCCCCAGGAAATGCGTTGCAAGCCCCTTTGGACCATCCAAAAGTGCCCGCAAAGGAAGGCTTTGGGTACAATGATCTCCCCAGGGGAGCCTTTACGCAGCCCCACATGCAACTGGACCCTCCGGGTTCGCTGTTCCTGAGCAAACCTAAACGTATCTCTAGCCGTAGTCGGAGACGACTGAAAAATCAGGCCCCAGGAAATGAGTTCCGAGGCCTTTTCGCCCATCCAAAAGTGCCCGCAAAGGAAGGCTTTGGGTACATCTGAACTCCCCAGGGGAGCCTTTACGCAGCCCCACATGCAACTGGACCCTCCGGGTTAGCTGTTCATGAGCAAACCTAAACGTAGCCCTAGCCGTCATCGGAGACGACTGAAAAATCAGGCCCCAGGAAATGCGTTGCAAGCCCCTTTGGACCATCCAAAAGTGCCGCCAAAGGAAGGCTTTGGGTACAAGTGAACTCCCCAGTGGAGCCTTTATACAGCCCCACATGCAACTGGACCCTCCGGGTTCGCTGTTCCTGAGCAAACCTAAACGTAGCCCTAGCCGTCATCGGAGACGACTGAAAAATCAGGCCCCAGGAAATGCGTTCCGAGGCCTTTTCGCCCATCCAAAAGTGCCCGCAAAGGAAGAGTTTGGGTACAAGAGAACTCCCCAGGGGAGCCTTTACGCAGCCCCACATGCAACTGGACCCTCCGGGTTCGCTGTTCCTGAGCATCCCTAAACACAGTCCTAGACGGCATCCGAGACGAGTGAAAAATCAGGCCCCAGGAAATGCGTTACAAGCCCTTTTTGCCCATCCAAAAGTGCCCCCAAAGGAAGGCTTTAGGTACAAGTGAACTCCCCAGGGGAGCCTTTACGCAGCCCCACATGCAACTGGACCCTCCGGGTTCGCTGTTTCCGAGCATCCCTAAACATAGCCCTAGCCGGCATCGATGACGACTGAAAAGTCAGGCCCCAGGAAATGCGTTGCGAGCCCTTTTCGTCCATCCAAAAGTGCCCCCAAAGGAAGGCTTTGGGTACAAGTGAACTCCCCAGGGGAGCCTTTACGCAGCCCCACATGCAACTGGACCCTTCGGGTTCCATTTTTCCGAGCAACCTAAATATATCCCTAACCAGCATGGGAGAAGACTGAAAACCCGGGCCCCAGAAACGCGTTGCAAGCCCCTTTGGACCATCCAAAAGTGTCACCAAAGGAAGGCTTTGGGTACAAGTGAACTCCCCAGGGGAGCCTTTACGCAGCCGCACATGCAACTGGACCCTCCGGGTTCGCTGTTCATGAGCAAACCTAAACGTAGCCCTGGCCGTCATAGGAGACGACTGAAAAATCAGGCCCCAGGAAATGCGTTGCAAGCCCCTTTGGACCATCCAAAAGTGCCCGCAAAGGAAGGCTTTGGGTACAAGTGATCTCCCCAGGGGAGCCTTTACGCAGCCCCACATGCAACTGGACCCTCCGGGTTCGCTGTTCCTGAGCAAACCTAAACGTAGCCCTAGCCGTCATCGGAGACAAGTGAAAAATCAGGCCCCAGGAAATGCGTTCCGAGGCCTTTTCGCCCATCCAAAAGTGCCCGCAAAGGAAGGCTTTGGGTACAAGAGAACTCTGCAGGGGAGCCTTTATGCAGCCCCACATGCAACTGGACCCTCCGGGTTCGCTGTTCCTGAGCAAACCTAAACGTAGCCCTATCCGTCAGCGGAGACGACTGAAAAATCAGGCCCCAGGAAATGCGTTCCGAGGCCTTTTCGCCCATCCAAAAGTGCCCGCAAAGGAAGACTTTGGGTACAAGAGAACTCCCCAGGGGAGCCTTTACGCAGCCCCACATGCAACTGGACCCTCCGTGTTCCCTGTTCCTGAGCAAACCTCAACATAGCCCTAGCCGTCGTCGGAGACGACTGAAAAATCAGGCCCCAGGAAATGCGTTGCAAGCCCCTTTGGACCATCCAAAAGTGCCCGCAAAGGAAGACTTTGGGTACAAGAGAACTCCCCAGGGGAGCCTTTATACAGCCCCACATGCAACTGGACCCTCCGGGTTCGCTGTTCATGAGCAAACCTAAACGTAGCCCTAGCCGTCATCGGAGACGAGTGAAAAATCAGGCCCCAGGAAATGCGTTCTGAGGCCTTTTCGCCCATCCAAATGTGCCCCCAAAGGAAGACTTTGGGTACAAGAGAACTCCCCAGGGGAGCCTTTACGCAGCCCCACATGCAACTGGACCCTCCGCGTTCGCTGTTTCCGAGCATCCCTAAACATAGCCCTAGCCGTCATCGAAGACAAGTGAAAAATCAGGACCCAGGAAATGCGTTGTGAGCCCCTTCGGACCATCCAAAAGTGCCCCCAAAGGAAGGCTTTGGGTACAAGTGATCTCCCCAGGGGAGCCTTTACGCAGCCCCACATGCAACTGGACCCTCCAGGTTCGCTGTTCCTAAGCAAACCTAAACGTAACCCTATCCGTCATCGGAGACGACTGAAAAATCAGGCCCCAGGAAATGCGTTCTGAGGCCTTTTCACCCATCCAAAAGTGCCCGCAAAGGAAGACGTTGGGTACAAGAGAACTCCCCAGGGGAGCCTTTACGCAGCCCCACATGCAACTGGACCCTCCGGGTTCGCTGTTTCCGAGCATCCCTAAACATAGTCCTAGACGGCATCGGAGACGAGTGAAAAATCAGGCCCCAGGAAATGCGTTGCGAGCCCTTTTTGCCCATCCAAAAGTGCCCCCAAAGGAAGGCTTTGGGTACAAGTGAACTCCCCAGAGGAGCCTTTACGCAGCCCCACATGCAACTGCACCCTCCGGGTTCGATTTTTCCGAGCAACCCTAAATATATCACTAGCCAGCATGGGAGAAGACTGAAAACCCGGGCCCCAGAAAACGCGTTGCAAGCCCCTTTGGACCATCCAAAAGTGTCACCAAAGGAAGGCTTTGGGTACAAGAGAACTCCCCAGAGGAGCCTTTACGCAGCCCCACATGCAACTGGACCCTCCGGGTTCGCTGTTCATGAGCAAACCTAAACGTAGCCCTGGCCGTCATCGCAGACGAGTGAAAAATCAGGCCCCAGGAAATGTGTTGCGAGCCCCTTTGGACCATCCAAAAGTGTCACCAAAGGAAGGCTTTGGGTACAAGAGAACTCCCCAGGGGAGCCTTTACGCAGCCCCACATGCAACTGGACCCTCCGGGTTCGCTGTTCATGAGGAAACCTAAACGTAGCCCTAGCCATCATCGGAGACGAGTGAAAAATCAGGCCCCAGGAAATGCGTTGCAAGCCCCTTTGGACCATCCAAAAGTGCCCCCAAAGGAAGTTATTGGGTACAAGTGATCTCCCCAGGGGAGCCTTTACGCAGCCCCACATGCAACTGGACCCTCCGGGTTCGCTGTTCCTGAGCAAACCTAAACGTAATCTTAGCCGTCATAGGAGACGAGTGAAAAATCAGGCCCCAGGAAATGCGTTCCGAGGCATTTTCGCCCATCCAAAAGTGCCCCCAAAGGAAGGCTTTGGGTACAAGTGATCTCCCCAGGGGAGCCTTTACGCAGCCCCACATGCAACTGGACCCTCCAGGTTCGCTGTTTCCCAGCATCCCTAAACATAGCCCTAGCCGGCATCGAAGACGACTGAAAAATCAGGCCCGAGGAAATGCGTTGCGAGCCCTTTTCGCCCATCCAAAAGTGCCCCCAACGGAAGGCTTTGGGTACAAGAGAACTCCCCAGGGGAGCCTTTACGCAGCCCCACATGCAACTGGACCATTCGGGTTCGATTTTTCCGAGCAACCCTAAATATATCCCTAGCCGGCATGGGAGAAGACTGAAAACCCGGGCCCCAGAAAACGCGTTGCAAGCCCCTTTGGGCCATCCAAAAGTGCTAGCAAAAGAAGGCTTTGGGTACAAGAGAACTCCCCAGGGGAGCCTTTACGCAGCCCCACGTGCAACTGGACCCTCCGGGTTCGCTGTTTCCGAGCATCCCTAAACATAGCCCTAGACGGCATCGAAGACGACTGAAAAATGAGGCCCCAAAAAATGTGTTGCGAGACCTTTTCGCCCATCCAATAGTGCCCGCAAAGGAAGGCTTTGGGTACAAGTGAACTCCCCAGGGGAGCCTTTACGCAGCCCCACATGCAACTGGACCCTCCGGGTTCGCTGTTTCCGAGCATCCCTAAACATAGCCCTTGCAGGCATCGATGACGACTGTAAAATCAGGCCCCAGGAAATGCGTTACGAGCCCTTATTGCCCATCCAAAAGTGCCCCCAAAGGAAGGCTTTGGGTACAAGTGAACTCCCCAGGGGAGCCTTTACGCAGCCCCACATGCAACTGGACCCTCCGGGTTCGCTCTTCCTGAGCAAATCTAAACGTAGCCCTGGCCGTCATAGGAGACGACTGAAAAATCAGGCCCCAGGAAATGTGTTGCGAGCCCTTTTCGCCAATCCAAAAGTGTCACCAAAAGAAGGCTTTGGGTACAACAGAACTCCCCAGGGGAGCCTTTACGCAGCCCCACATGCAACTGGACCCTCCGGGTTCGCTGTTCCTGAGCAAACCTAAACGTAGCCCTGGCCGTCATAGGAGACGACTGAAAAATCAGGCCCCAGGAAACGTGTTGCGAGCCCTTTTCGCCCATCCAAAAGTGCCCCCAACGGAAGGCTTTGGGTACAAGTGAACTCCCCAGGGGAGCCTTTACGCAGCCCCACATGCAACTGGACCCTCCGGGTTCGCTGTTCCTGAGCAAACCTAAACCTAGCCCTGGCCGTCATAGGAGACGACTGAAAAATCAGGCCCCAGGAAATGCGTTGCGAGCCCTTTTCTCCCATCCAAAAGTGTCACCAAAGGAAGGCTTTGGGTAAAAGAGAACTCCCCAGGGGAGCCTTTACGCAGCCCCACATGCAACTGGACCCTCCGGTTTCGCTGTTTCTGAGCGTCCCTAAACATAGCCCTAGCCGTCATCGCAGACGAGTGAAAAATCAGGCCCCAGGAAATGCGTTGCGAGCCCTTTTCGCCCATCCAAATGTGCCCCCAAAGGAAGGCTTTGGGTACAAGAGAACTCCCCAGGGGAGCCTTTACGCAGCCCCACATGCAACTGGACCCTCCGGGTTCGCTCTTTCCGAGCAACCCTAAACATAACCCTAGCCGGCATGGGAGAAGACTGAAAACCCGGGCCCCAGAAAACGCGTTGCAAGCCCCTTTGGACCATCCAAAAGTGTCACCAAAGGAAGGCTTTGGGTACAAGAGAACTCCCCAGGGGAGCCTTTACGCAGCCCCACATGCAACTGGACCCTCCGGGTTCGCTGTTCCTGAGCTAACCTAAACGTAGCCCTGGCCGTCATCGGAGACGACTGAAAAATCAGGCCCCAGGAAATGCATTGCAAGCCCCTTTGGACCATCCAAAAATGCCCCCAAAGGAAGGCTTTGGGTACATCTGAAGTTCCCAGGGGAGGCTTTACGCAGCCCCATATGCAACTGGACCCTCCGAGTTCGCTGTTTCCGAGCATCCCTAAACAGAGCCCTAGCAGTCATCGGAGACGACTGAAAAATCAGGCCCCAGGAAATGCGTTCCGAGGCCTTTTCGCCCATCCAAATGTGTCACCAAAGGAAGGCTTTGGATACAAGTGAACTCCCCAGGGGAGCCTTTACGCAGCCCCACATGCAACTGGACCCTCCGGGTTCGCTGTTTCCGAGCATCCCTATACATAGCCCTAGCCGGCATCGATGACGACTGAAAAATCAGGCCCCAGGAAATGCGTTACGAGCCCTTTTCGCCCATCCAAATGTGCCCCCAACGGAAGGCTTTGGGTACAAGTGAACTCCCCAGGGGAGGCTTTACGCAGCCCCACATGCAACTGCACCCTCCGGGTTCGATTTTTCCGAGCAACCCTAAATATATCACTAGCCAGCATGGGAGAAGACTGAAAACCCGGGCCCCAGAAAACGCGTTGCAAGCCCCTTTGGAACATCAAAAAGTGTCACCAAAGGAAGGGTTTGGGTACAAGAGAACTCCCCAGAGGAGCCTTTACGCAGCCCCACATGCAACTGGACCCTCCGGGTTCGCTGTTCCTGAGCAAACCTAAACGTAGCCCTGGCCGTCATCGGAGATGAGTGAAAAATCAGGCCCCAGGAAATGTGTTGCGAGCCCCTTTGGACCATCCAAAAGTGTCACCAAAGGAAGGCTTTGGGTACAAGAGAACTCCCCAGGGGAGCCTTTACGCAGCCCCACATGCAACTGGACCCTTCGGGTTCGATTTTTCCGAGCAACCCTAAATATATCCCTAGCCGGCATGGGAGAAGACTGAAAACCCGGGCCCCAGAAAACGCGTTGCAAGCCCCTTTGGACCATCCAAAAGTGTCACCAAAAGAAGGCTTTGGGTACAAGAGAACTCCCCAGGGGAGCCTTTACGCAGCCCCACATGCAACTGGACCCTCCGGGTTCGCTGTTCCTGAGCAAACCGAAATGTAGCCCTGGCCGTCATCGCAGATGTGTGAAAAATCAGGCCCCAGGAAATGCGTTCCGAGCCCCTTTCGCCCATCCAAATGTGCCCCCAAAGGAAGACTTTGGGTACAAGAGAACTCCCCAGGGGAGCCTTTACGCAGCCCCACGTGCAACTGGACCCTCCGGGTTCGCTGTTTCCGAACATCCCTAAACATAGCCCTAGACGGCATCGAAGACGACTGAAAAATGAGGCCCCAAAAAATGTGTTGCGAGACCATTTCGCCCATCCAAAAGTGCCCGCAAAGGAAGGCTTTGGGTACAAGTGAACTCCCCAGGGGAGCCTTTACGCAGCCCCACATGCAACTGGACCCTCCGGGTTCGCTGTTTCCGAGCATCCCTAAATATAGCCCTTGCAGGCATCGATGACGACTGTAAAATCAGGCCCCAGGAAATGCGTTACGAGCCCTTATTGCCCATCCAAAAGTGCCCCCAAAGGAAGGCTTTGGGTACAAGTGAACTCCCCAGGGGAGCCTTTACGCAGCCCCACATGCAACTGGACCCTTCGGGTTCGATTTTTCCGAGCAACCCTAAATATATCCCTAGCCGGCATGGGAGAAGACTGAAAACCTGGACCCCAGAAAACGTGTTGCAAGTCCCTTTGGACAATCCAAAAGTGTCACCAAAGGAAGGCTTTGGGTACAAGAGAACTCCCCAGGGGAGCCTTTACGCAGCCCCACATGCAACTGGACCCTCCGGGTTCGCTGTTCCTGAGCAAACCTAAACGTAGCCCTAGCCGGAATCGGAGACGAGTGAAAAATCAGGCCCCAGGAAATGCGTTCCGAGCCCTTTTTGCCCATCCAAAAGTGCCCCCAAAGGAAGGCTTTGGGTACAAGTGAACTCCCCAGGGGAGCCTTTACGCAGCCCCACATGCAACTGGACCCTCCGGGTTCGATTTTTCCGAGCAACACTAAATATATCACTAGCCAGCATGGGAGAAGACTGAAAACCCGGGCCCCAGAAAATGCGTTGCAATCCCGTTTGGACCATCCAAAAGTGTCACCAAAGGAAGGCTTTGGGTACAAGAGAACTCCCCAGAGGAGCCTTTACGCAGCCCCACATGCAACTGGACCCTCCGGGTTCGCTGTTCATGAGCAAACCTAAACGTAGCCCTGGCCGTCATCGGAGACGAGTGAAAAATAAGGCCCCAGGAAATGCGTTGCAAGCCCCTTTGGACCATCCAAAAGTGCCCCCAAAGGAAGGCTTTGGGTACAACTGAAGTTCCCAGGGGAGCCTTTACGCAGCCCCACATGCAACTGGACCCTCCGAGTTCGCTGTTTATGAGCATCCCTAAACATAGCCCTAGCAGTCATCGGAGACGACTGAAAAATCAGGCCCCAGGAAATGCGTTGCGAGGTCTTTTCGCCCATCCAAAAATGTCACCAAAGGAAGGTATTGGGTACAAGAGAACTCCCCAGGGGAGCCTTTACGCAGCCCCACATGCAACTGGACCCTCCGGGTTCGCTCTTTCCGAGCAACCCTAAACATAACCCTAGCCGGCATGGGAGAAGACTGAAAACCCGGGCCCCAGAAAACGCGTTGCAAGCCCCTTTGGACCATCCAAAAGTGCCCCCAAAGGAAGGCTTTGGGTACAAGTGAACTCCCCAGGGGAGCCTTTACGCAGCCCCACATGCAACTGGACCCTTCGGGTTCGATTTTTCCGAGCAACCTTAAATATATCCCTAGCCGGCATGGGAGAAGATTGAAAATCCGGGCCCCAGAAAACGCGTTGCAAGCCCCTTTGGACCATCCAAAAGTGTCACCAAAGGAAGGCTTTGGGTACAAGAGAACTCCCCAGGGGAGCCTTTACGCAGCCCCACATGCAACTGGACCCTCCGGGTTCGCTGTTCCTGAGCAAACCTAAACGTAGCCCTGGCCGTCATCGGAGACGACTGAAAAATAAGGCCCCAGGAAATGCGTTGCAAGCCCCTTTGGACCATCCAAAAGTGCCCCTAAAGGAAGGCTTTGGGTACATCTGAAGTTCCCAGGGGAGCCTTTACGCAGCCCCATATGCAACTGGACCCTCCGGGTTCGCTGTTTCCGAGCATCCCTAAACATAGCCCTAGTCGGCATCGATGACGACTGAAAAATCAGGCCCCAGGAAATGCGTTACGAGCCCTTTTCGCCCATCCAAAAGTGCCCCCAAAGGAAGGCTTTGGGTACAAGTGAACTCCCCAGGGGAGACTTTACGCAGCCCCACATGCAACTGGACCCTCCGGTTTCGCTGTTTCTGAGCATCCCTAAACATAGCCCTAGCCGGCATCGAAGACGACTGAAAAATCAGGCCCGAGGAAATGCGTTGCGAGCCCTTTTCGCCCATCCAAAAGTGCCCCCAAAGGAAGGCTTTGGGTACAAGTGAACTCCCCAGGGGAGCCTTTACGCAGCCCCACATGCAACTGGACCCTCCGGGTTCGATTTTTCGAACAACCCTAAATATATCCCTAGCCGGCATGGGAGAAGACTGAAAACCCGGGCCCCAGAAAACGCGTTGCAAGCCCCTTTGGAGCATCCAAAAGTGTCACCAAAGGAAGGCTTTGGGTACAAGTGAACTCCCCAGGGGAGCCTTTACGCAGCCCCATATGCAACTGGACCCTCCGGTTTCGCTGTTTCTGAGCATCCCTAAACATAGCCCTAGCCGGCATCGAAGACGAATGAAAAATCAGGCCCCAGGAAATGCGTTGCGAGCCCCTTTGGACCATCCAAAAGTGCCCCCAAAGGAAGGCTTTGGGTACAAGTGAACTCCCCAGGGGAGCCTTTACGCAGCCCCACATGCAACTGGACCATCAGGGTTCGCTGTTCATGAGCAAACCTAAACGTAGCCCTAGCCATCATCGGAGACGAGTGAAAAATCAGGCCCCAGGAAATGCGTTGCAAGCCCCTTTGGACCATCCAAAAGTGTCACCAAAGGAAGGTATTGGGTACAAGAGAACTCCCCAGGGGAGCCTTTACGCAGCCCCACATGCAACTGGACCCTCCGGGTTCGCTCTTTCCGAGCAACCCTAAACATAACCCTAGCCGGCATGGGAGAAGACTGAAAACCCGGGCCCCAGAAAACGCGTTGCAAGCCCCTTTGGACCATCCAAAAGTGCCCCCAAAGGAAGGCTTTGGGTACAAGTGAACTCCCCAGGGGAGCCTTTACGCAGCCCCACATGCAACTGGACCCTTCGGGTTCGATTTTTCCGAGCAACCTTAAATATATCCCTAGCCGGCATGGGAGAAGATTGAAAATCCGGGCCCCAGAAAACGCGTTGCAAGCCCCTTTGGACCATCCAAAAGTGTCACCAAAGGAAGGCTTTGGGTACAAGAGAACTCCCCAGGGGAGCCTTTACGCAGCCCCACATGCAACTGGACCCTCCGGGTTCGCTGTTCCTGAGCAAACCTAAACGTAGCCCTGGCCGTCATCGGAGACGACTGAAAAATAAGGCCCCAGGAAATGCGTTGCAAGCCCCTTTGGACCATCCAAAAGTGCCCCTAAAGGAAGGCTTTGGGTACATCTGAAGTTCCCAGGGGAGCCTTTACGCAGCCCCATATGCAACTGGACCCTCCGGGTTCGCTGTTTCCGAGCATCCCTAAACATAGCCCTAGTCGGCATCGATGACGACTGAAAAATCAGGCCCCAGGAAATGCGTTACGAGCCCTTTTCGCCCATCCAAAAGTGCCCCCAAAGGAAGGCTTTGGGTACAAGTGAACTCCCCAGGGGAGACTTTACGCAGCCCCACATGCAACTGGACCCTCCGGTTTCGCTGTTTCTGAGCATCCCTAAACATAGCCCTAGCCGGCATCGAAGACGACTGAAAAATCAGGCCCGAGGAAATGCGTTGCGAGCCCTTTTCGCCCATCCAAAAGTGCCCCCAAAGGAAGGCTTTGGGTACAAGTGAACTCCCCAGGGGAGCCTTTACGCAGCCCCACATGCAACTGGACCATCCGGGTTCGATTTTTCGAACAACCCTAAATATATCCCTAGCCGGCATGGGAGAAGACTGAAAACCCGGGCCCCAGAAAACGCGTTGCAAGCCCCTTTGGAGCATCCAAAAGTGTCACCAAAGGAAGGCTTTGGGTACAAGTGAACTCCCCAGGGGAGCCTTTACGCAGCCCCACATGCAACTGGACCCTCCGGGTTCGCTGTTCCTGAGCAAACCTAAACGTAGCCCTGGCCGTCATCGGAGACGACTGAAAAATAAGGCCCCAGGAAATGCGTTGCAAGCCCCTTTGGACCATCCAAAAGTGCCCCTAAAGGAAGGCTTTGGGTACATCTGAAGTTCCCAGGGGAGCCTTTACGCAGCCCCATATGCAACTGGACCCTCCGGGTTCGCTGTTTCCGAGCATCCCTAAACATAGCCCTAGTCGGCATCGATGACGACTGAAAAATCAGGCCCCAGGAAATGCGTTTCGAGCCCTTTTCGCCCATCCAAAAGTGCCCCCAAAGGAAGGCTTTGGGTACAAGTGAACTCCCCAGGGGAGCCTTTACGCAGCCCCACATGCAACTGGACCATCCGGGTTCGATTTTTCGAACAACCCTAAATATATCCCTAGCCGGCATGGGAGAAGACTGAAAACCCGGGCCCCAGAAAACGCGTTGCAAGCCCCTTTGGAGCATCCAAAAGTGTCACCAAAGGAAGGCTTTGGGTACAAGTGAACTCCCCAGGGGAGCCTTTACGCAGCCCCACATGCAACTGGACCCTCCGGGTTCGCTGTTCCTGAGCAAACCTAAACGTAGCCCTGGCCGTCATCGGAGACGACTGAAAAATAAGGCCCCAGGAAATGCGTTGCAAGCCCCTTTGGACCATCCAAAAGTGCCCCTAAAGGAAGGCTTTGGGTACATCTAAAGTTCCCAGGGGAGCCTTTACGCAGCCCCATATGCAACTGGACCCTCCGGGTTCGCTGTTTCCGAGCATCCCTAAACATAGCCCTAGTCGGCATCGATGACGACTGAAAAATCAGGCCCCAGGAAATGCGTTACGAGCCCTTTTCGCCCATCCAAAAGTGCCCCCAAAGGAAGGCTTTGGGTACAAGTGAACTCCCCAGGGGAGACATTACGCAGCCCCACATGCAACTGGACCCTCCGGTTTCGCTGTTTCTGAGCATCCCTAAACATAGCCCTAGCCGGCATCGAAGACGACTGAAAAATCAGGCCCGAGGAAATGCGTTCCGAGGCCTTTTCGCCCATCCAAAAGTGCCCCCAAAGGAAGGCTTTGGGTACAAGTGAACTCCCCAGGGGAGCCTTTACGTAGCCCCACATGCAACTGGACCCTCCGGGTTCGATTTTTCGAACAACCCTAAATATATCCCTAGCCGGCATGGGAGAAGACTGAAAACCCGGGCCCCAGAAAACGCGTTGCAAGCCCCTTTGGAGCATCCAAAAGTGTCACCAAAGGAAGGCTTTGGGTACAAGTGAACTCCCCAGGGGAGCCTTTACGCAGCCCCATATGCAACTGGACCCTCCGGTTTCGCTGTTTCTGAGCATCCCTAAACATAGCCCTAGCCGGCATCGAAGACGAATGAAAAATCAGGCCCCAGGAAATGCGTTGCGAGCCCCTTTGGACCATCTAAAAGTGCCCCCAAAGGAAGGCTTTGGGTACAAGAGAACTCCCCAGGGGAGCCTTTACGCAGCCCCACATGCAACTGGACCCTCCGGGTTCGATTTTTCCGAGCAACCCTAAACATAACCCTAGCCGGCATGGGAGAAGACTGAAAACCCGGGCCCCAGAAAACGCGTTGCAAGCCACTTTGGACCATCCAAAAGTGTCACCAAACGAAGGTTTTGGGTACAAGTGAACTCCCCAGGGGAGCCTTTACGCAGCCCCACATGCAACTGGACCCTCCGGGTTCGCTGTTTCAGAGCATCCCTAAACATAGCCCTAGCCAGCATCGAAGACGACTGAAAAATCAGGCCCCAGGAAATGCGTTGCAAGACCCATTGGACCATCCAAAAGTGTCACCAAAAGAAGGCTTTGGGTACAAGTGAACTCCCCAGGGGAGCCTTTACGCAGCCCCACATGCAACTGGACCCTTCGGGTTCGATTTTTCCGAGCAACCCTAAATATATCCCTAGCCGGCATGGGAGAAGATTGAAAATCCGGGCCCCAGAAAACGCGTTGCAAGCCCCTTTGGACCATCCAAAAGTGTCACCAAAGGAAGGCTTTGGGTACAAGAGAACTCCCCAGGGGAGCCTTTACGCAGCCCCACATGCAACTGGACCCTCCGGGTTCGCTGTTCCTGAGCAAACCTAAACGTAGCCCTGGCCGTCATCGGAGACGACTGAAAAATAAGGCCCCAGGAAATGCGTTGCAAGCCCCTTTGGACCATCCAAAAGTGCCCCTAAAGGAAGGCTTTGGGTACATCTGAAGTTCCCAGGGGAGCCTTTACGCAGCCCCATATGCAACTGGACCCTCCGGGTTCGCTGTTTCCGAGCATCCCTAAACATAGCCCTAGTCGGCATCGATGACGACTGAAAAATCAGGCCCCAGGAAATGCGTTACGAGCCCTTTTCGCCCATCCAAAAGTGCCCCCAAAGGAAGGCTTTGGGTACAAGTGAACTCCCCAGGGGAGACTTTACGCAGCCCCACATGCAACTGGACCCTCCAGTTTCGCTGTTTCTGAGCATCCCTAAACATAGCCCTAGCCGGCATCGAAGACGACTGAAAAATCAGGCCCGAGGAAATGCGTTGCGAGCCCTTTTCGCCCATCCAAAAGTGCCCCCAAAGGAAGGCTTTGGGTACAAGTGAACTCCCCAGGGGAGCCTTTACGCAGCCCCACATGCAACTGGACCATCCGGGTTCGATTTTTCGAACAACCCTAAATATATCCCTAGCCGGCATGGGAGAAGACTGAAAACCCGGGCCCCAGAAAACGCGTTGCAAGCCCCTTTGGAGCATCCAAAAGTGTCACCAAAGGAAGGCTTTGGGTACAAGTGAACTCCCCAGGGGAGCCTTTACGCAGCCCCACATGCAACTGGACCCTCCGGGTTCGCTGTTCCTGAGCAAACCTAAACGTAGCCCTGGCCGTCATCGGAGACGACTGAAAAATAAGGCCCCAGGAAATGCGTTGCAAGCCCCTTTGGACCATCCAAAAGTGCCCCTAAAGGAAGGCTTTGGGTACATCTGAAGTTCCCAGGGGAGCCTTTACGCAGCCCCATATGCAACTGGACCCTCCGGGTTCGCTGTTTCCGAGCATCCCTAAACATAGCCCTAGTCGGCATCGATGACGACTGAAAAATCAGGCCCCAGGAAATGCGTTCCGAGGCCTTTTCGCCCATCCAAAAGTGCCCCCAAAGGAAGGCTTTGGGTACAAGTGAACTCCCCAGGGGAGCCTTTACGCAGCCCCACATGCAACTGGACCATCCGGGTTCGATTTTTCGAACAACCCTAAATATATCCCTAGCCGGCATGGGAGAAGACTGAAAACCCGGGCCCCAGAAAACGCGTTGCAAGCCCCTTTGGAGCATCCAAAAGTGTCACCAAAGGAAGGCTTTGGGTACAAGTGAACTCCCCAGGGGAGCCTTTACGCAGCCCCACATGCAACTGGACCCTCCGGGTTCGCTGTTCCTGAGCAAACCTAAACGTAGCCCTGGCCGTCATCGGAGACGACTGAAAAATAAGGCCCCAGGAAATGCGTTGCAAGCCCCTTTGGACCATCCAAAAGTGCCCCTAAAGGAAGGCTTTGGGTACATCTAAAGTTCCCAGGGGAGCCTTTACGCAGCCCCATATGCAACTGGACCCTCCGGGTTCGCTGTTTCCGAGCATCCCTAAACATAGCCCTAGTCGGCATCGATGACGACTGAAAAATCAGGCCCCAGGAAATGCGTTACGAGCCCTTTTCGCCCATCCAAAAGTGCCCCCAAAGGAAGGCTTTGGGTACAAGTGAACTCCCCAGGGGAGACTTTACGCAGCCCCACATGCAACTGGACCCTCCGGTTTCGCTGTTTCTGAGCATCCCTAAACATAGCCCTAGCCGGCATCGAAGACGACTGAAAAATCAGGCCCGAGGAAATGCGTTCCGAGGCCTTTTCGCCCATCCAAAAGTGCCCCCAAAGGAAGGCTTTGGGTACAAGTGAACTCCCCAGGGGAGCCTTTACGCAGCCCCACATGCAACTGGACCCTCCGGGTTCGATTTTTCGAACAACCCTAAATATATCCCTAGCCGGCATGGGAGAAGACTGAAAACCCGGGCCCCAGAAAACGCGTTGCAAGCCCCTTTGGAGCATCCAAAAGTGTCACCAAAGGAAGGCTTTGGGTACAAGTGAACTCCCCAGGGGAGCCTTTACGCAGCCCCATATGCAACTGGACCCTCCGGGTTCGCTGTTTCTGAGCATCCCTAAACATAGCCCTAGCCGGCATCGAAGACGAATGAAAAATCAGGCCCCAGGAAATGCGTTGCGAGCCCCTTTGGACCATCCAAAAGTGCCCCCAAAGGAAGGCTTTGGGTACAAGAGAACTCCCCAGGGGAGCCTTTACGCAGCCCCACATGCAACTGGACCCTCCGGGTTCGATTTTTCCGAGCAACCCTAAACATAACCCTAGCCGGCATGGGAGAAGACTGAAAACCCGGGCCCCAGAAAACGCGTTTCAAGCCACTTTGGACCATCCAAAAGTGTCACCAAACGAAGGTTTTGGGTACAAGTGAACTCCCCAGGGGAGCCTTTACGCAGCCCCACATGCAACTGGACCCTCCGGGTTCGCTGTTTCAGAGCATCCCTAAACATAGCCCTAGCCAGCATCGAAGACGACTGAAAAATCAGGCCCCAGGAAATGCGTTGCAAGACCCATTGGACCATCCAAAAGTGTCACCAAAAGAAGGCTTTGGGTACAAGTGAACTCCCCAGGGGAGCCTTTACGCAGCCCCACATGCAACTGGACCCTTCGGGTTCGATTTTTCCGAGCAACCCTAAATATATCCCTAGCCGGCATGGGAGAAGATTGAAAATCCGGGCCCCAGAAAACGCGTTGCAAGCCCCTTTGGACCATCCAAAAGTGTCACCAAAGGAAGGCTTTGGGTACAAGAGAACTCCCCAGGGGAGCCTTTACGCAGCCCCACATGCAACTGGACCCTCCGGGTTCGCTGTTCCTGAGCAAACCTAAACGTAGCCCTGGCCGTCATCGGAGACGACTGAAAAATAAGGCCCCAGGAAATGCGTTGCAAGCCCCTTTGGACCATCCAAAAGTGCCCCTAAAGGAAGGCTTTGGGTACATCTGAAGTTCCCAGGGGAGCCTTTACGCAGCCCCATATGCAACTGGACCCTCCGGGTTCGCTGTTTCCGAGCATCCCTAAACATAGCCCTAGTCGGCATCGATGACGACTGAAAAATCAGGCCCCAGGAAATGCGTTACGAGCCCTTTTCGCCCATCCAAAAGTGCCCCCAAAGGAAGGCTTTGGGTACAAGTGAACTCCCCAGGGGAGCCTTTACGCAGCCCCACATGCAACTGGACCCTCCGGTTTCGCTGTTTCTGAGCATCCCTAAACATAGCCCTAGCCGGCATCGAAGACGACTGAAAAATCAGGCCCGAGGAAATGCGTTCCGAGGCCTTTTCGCCCATCCAAAAGTGCCCCCAAAGGAAGGCTTTGGGTACAAGTGATCTCCCCAGGGGAGCCTTTACGCAGCCCCACATGCAACTGGACCCTCCGGGTTCGCTGTTTCTGAGCATCCCTAAACATAGCCCTAGCCGTCATAGGAGACGACTGAAAAATCAGGCCCCAGGAAATGCGTTGCGAGCCCTTTTCGCCCATCCCAAAGTGCCCCCAAAGGAAGGCTTTGGGTACAAGAGAACTCCCCAGGGGAGCCTTTACGCAGCCCCACATGCAACTGGACCCTTCGGGTTCGATTTTTCCGAGCAACCCTAAATATATCCCTAGCCGGCATGGGAGAAGTCTGAAAACCCGGGCTACAGAAAACGCGTTGCAAGCCCCTTTGGACCATCCAAAAGTGTCACCAAAGGAAGGCTTTGGGTACAAGAGAACTCCCCAGGGGAGCCTTTACGCAGCCCCACATGCAACTGGACCCTCCGGGTTCGCTCTTCCTGAGCAAATCTAAACGTAGCCCTGGCCGTCATAGGAGACGACTGAAAAATCAGGCCCCAGGAAATGTGTTGCGAGCCCTTTTCGCCCATCCAAAGGTGTCACCAAAAGAAGGCTTTGGGTACAAGTGAACTCCCCAGGGGAGCCTTTACGCAGCCCCACATGCAACTGGACCCTCCGAGTTCGCTGTTCCTGAGCAAACCTAAACCTAGCCCTGGCCGTCATAGGAGACGACTGAAAAATCAGGCCCCAGGAAATGCGTTGCGAGCCCTTTTCGCCCATCCAAAAGTGCCCCCAAAGGAAGGCTTTGGGTACAAGTGAACTCCCCAGGGGAGCCTTTACGCAGCCCCACATGCAACTGGACCATCCGGGTTCGATTTTTCGAACAACCCTAAATATATCCCTAGCCGGCATGGGAGAAGACTGAAAACCCGGGCCCCAGAAAAAGAGTTGCAAGCCCCTTTGGAGCATCCAAAAGTGTCACCAAAGGAAGGCTTTGGGTACAAGTGAACTCCCCAGGGGAGCCTTTACGCAGCCCCACATGCAACTGGACCCTCCGGGTTCGCTGTTCCTGAGCAAACCTAAACGTAGCCCTGGCCGTCATCGGAGACGACTGAAAAATAAGGCCCCAGGAAATGCGTTGCAAGCCCCTTTGGACCATCCAAAAGTGCCCCTAAAGGAAGGCTTTGGGTACATCTAAAGTTCCCAGGGGAGCCTTTACGCAGCCCCATATGCAACTGGACCCTCCGGGTTCGCTGTTTCCGAGCATCCCTAAACATAGCCCTAGTCGGCATCGATGACGACTGAAAAATCAGGCCCCAGGAAATGCGTTACGAGCCCTTTTCGCCCATCCAAAAGTGCCCCCAAAGGAAGGCTTTGGGTACAAGTGAACTCCCCAGGGGAGACTTTACGCAGCCCCACATGCAACTGGACCCTCCGGTTTCGCTGTTTCTGAGCATCCCTAAACATAGCCCTAGCCGGCATCGAAGACGACTGAAAAATCAGGCCCGAGGAAATGCGTTGCGAGCCCTTTTCGCCCATCCAAAAGTGCCCCCAAAGGAAGGCTTTGGGTACAAGTGAACTCCCCAGGGGAGCCTTTACGCAGCCCCACATGCAACTGGACCCTCCGGGTTCGATTTTTCGAAGAACCCTAAATATATCCCTAGCCGGCATGGAAGAAGACTGAAAACCCGGGCCCCAGAAAACGCGTTGCAAGCCCCTTTGGAGCATCCAAAAGTGTCACCAAAGGAAGGATTTGGGTACAAGTGAACTCCCCAGGGGAGCCTTTACGCAGCCCCATATGCAACTGGACCCTCCGGGTTCGCTGTTTCTGAGCATCCCTAAACATAGCCCTAGCCGGCATCGAAGACGAATGAAAAATCAGGCCCCAGGAAATGCGTTGCGAGCCCCTTTGGACCATCCAAAAGTGCCCCCAAAGGAAGGCTTTGGGTACAAGAGAACTCCCCAGGGGAGCCTTTACGCAGCCCCACATGCAACTGGACCCTCCGGGTTCGATTTTTCCGAGCAACCCTAAACATAACCCTAGCCGGCATGGGAGAAGACTGAAAACCCGGGCCCCAGAAAACGCGTTTCAAGCCACTTTGGACCATCCAAAAGTGTCACCAAACGAAGGTTTTGGGTACAAGTGAACTCCCCAGGGGAGCCTTTACGCAGCCCCACATGCAACTGGACCCTCCGGGTTCGCTGTTTCAGAGCATCCCTAAACATAGCCCTAGCCAGCATCGAAGACGACTGAAAAATCAGGCCCCAGGAAATGCGTTGCAAGACCCATTGGACCATCCAAAAGTGTCACCAAAAGAAGGCTTTGGGTACAAGTGAACTCCCCAGGGGAGCCTTTACGCAGCCCCACATGCAACTGGACCCTTCGGGTTCGATTTTTCCGAGCAACCCTAAATATATCCCTAGCCGGCATGGGAGAAGATTGAAAATCCGGGCCCCAGAAAACGCGTTGCAAGTCCCTTTGGACCATCCAAAAGTGTCACCAAAGGAAGGCTTTGGGTACAAGAGAACTCCCCAGGGGAGCCTTTACGCAGCCCCACATGCAACTGGACCCTCCGGGTTCGCTGTTCCTGAGCAAACCTAAACGTAGCCCTGGCCGTCATCGGAGACGACTGAAAAATAAGGCCCCAGGAAATGCGTTGCAAGCCCCTTTGGACCATCCAAAAGTGCCCCTAAAGGAAGGCTTTGGGTACATCTGAAGTTCCCAGGGGAGCCTTTACGCAGCCCCATATGCAACTGGACCCTCCGGGTTCGCTGTTTCCGAGCATCCCTAAACATATCCCTAGTCGGCATCGATGACGACTGAAAAATCAGGCCCCAGGAAATGCGTTACGAGCCCTTTTCGCCCATCCAAAAGTGCCCCCAAAGGAAGGCTTTGGGTACAAGTGAACTCCCCAGGGGAGACTTTACGCAGCCCCACATGCAACTGGACCCTCCGGTTTCGCTGTTTCTGAGCATCCCTAAACATAGCCCTAGCCGGCATCGAAGACGACTGAAAAATCAGGCCCCAGGAAATGCGTTCCGAGGCCTTTTCGCCCATCCAAAAGTGCCCCCAAAGGAAGGCTTTGGGTACAAGTGATCTCCCCAGGGGAGCCTTTACGCAGCCCCACATGCAACTGGACCCTCCGGGTTCGCTGTTTCTGAGCATCCCTAAACATAGCCCTAGCCGTCATAGGAGACGACTGAAAAATCAGGCCCCAGGAAATGCGTTGCGAGCCCTTTTCGCCCATCCCAAAGTGCCCCCAAAGGAAGGCTTTGGGTACAAGAGAACTCCCCAGGGGAGCCTTTACGCAGCCCCACATGCAACTGGACCCTTCGGGTTCGATTTTTCCGAGCAACCCTAAATATATCCCTAGCCGGCATGGGAGAAGTCTGAAAACCCGGGCCCCAGAAAACGCGTTGCAAGCCCCTTTGGACCATCCAAAAGTGTCACCAAAGGAAGGCTTTGGGTACAAGAGAACTCCCCAGGGGAGCCTTTACGCAGCCCCACATGCAACTGGACCCTCCGGGTTCGCTCTTCCTGAGCAAATCTAAACGTAGCCCTGGCCGTCATAGGAGACGACTGAAAAATCAGGCCCCAGGAAATGTGTTGCGAGCCCTTTTCGCCCATCCAAAGGTGTCACCAAAAGAAGGCTTTGGGTACAAGTGAACTCCCCAGGGGAGCCTTTACGCAGCCCCACATGCAACTGGACCCTCCGAGTTCGCTGTTCCTGAGCAAACCTAAACCTAGCCCTGGCCGTCATAGGAGACGACTGAAAAATCAGGCCCCAGGAAATGCGTTGCGAGCCCTTTTCTCCCATCCAAAAGTGTCACCAAAGGAAGGCTTTGGGTAAAAGAGAACTCCCCAGGGGAGCCTTTACGCAGCCCCACATGCAACTGGACCCTCCGGTTTCGCTGTTTCTGAGCATCCCTAAACATAGCCCTAGCCGTCATCGCAGACGAGTGAAAAATCAGGCCCCAGGAAATGTGTTGCGAGCCCCTTTGAACCATCCAAAAGTGTCACCAAAGGAAGGCTTTGGGTACAAGTGATCTCCCCAGGGGAGCCTTTACGCAGCCCCACATGCAACTGGACCCTCCGTGTTCCCTGTTCCTGAGCAAACCTAAAAATAGCCCTAGCCATCATCGGAGACGAGTGAAAAATCAGGCCCCAGGAAATGCGTTGCGAGCCCTTTTCGCCCATCCAAATGTGCCCCCAAAGGAAGGCTTTGGGTACAAGAGAACTCCCCAGGGGAGCCTTTACGCAGCCCCACTTGCAACTGGACCCTCCGGGTTCGCTCTTTCCGAGCAACCCTAAACATAACCCTGCCCGGCATGGGAGAAGACTGAAAACCCGGGCCCCAGAAAACGCGTTGCAAGCCCCTTTGGACCATCCAAAAGTGTCACCAAAGGAAGGCTTTGGGTACAAGAGAACTCCCCAGGGGAGCCTTTACGCAGCCCCACATGCAACTGGACCCTCCGGGTTCGCTGTTCCTGAGCTAACCTAAACGTAGCCCTGGCCGTCATCGGAGACGACTGAAAAATCAGGCCCCAGGAAATGCGTTGCAAGCCCCTTTGGACCATCCAAAAATGCCCCCAAAGGAAGGCTTTGGGTACATCTGAAGTTCCCAGGGGAGCCTTTACGCAGCCCCATATGCAACTGGACCCTCCGAGTTCGCTGTTTCCGAGCATCCCTAAACAGAGCCCTAGCAGTCATCGGTGACGACTGAAAAATCAGGCCCCAGGAAATGCGTTCCGAGGCCTTTTCGCCCATCCAAAAGTGTCACCAAAGGAAGGCTTTGGATACAAGTGAACACCCCAGGGGAGCCTTTACGCAGCCCCACATGCAACTGGACCCTCCGGGTTCGATTTTTCGAACAACCCTAAATATATCCCTAGCCGACATGGGAGAAGACTGAAAACCCGGGCCCCAGAAAACGCGTTGCAAGCCCCTTTGGACCATCCAAAAGTGTCACAAAAGGAAGGTTTTGGGTACAAGTGAACTCCCCAGGGGAGCCTTTACGCAGCCCCACATGCAACTGGACCCTCCGGGTTCGATTTTTCCGAGCAACACTAAATATATCCCTAGCCGGCATGGGAGAAGACTGAAAACCCGGGCCCCAGAAAACGCGTTGCAAGCCCCTTTGGACCATCCAAAAGTGCTCCCAAAGGAAGGCTTTGGGTACAAGAGAACTCCCCAGGGGAGCCTTTACGCAGCCCCACATGCAACTGGACCCTCCGGGTTCGCTGTTCCTGAGCAAACCTAAACGTAGCCCTGGCCATCATAGGAGACGACTGAAAAATCAGGCCCCAGGAAATGTGTTGCGAGCCCTTTTCGCCCATCCAAAAGTGTCACCAAAGGAAGGCTTTGGGTACAAGAGAACTCCCCAGGGGAGCCTTTACGCAGCCCCACATGCAACTGGACCCTCCGGGTTCGCTGTTCCTGAGCAAACCTAAACATAGCCCTGGCCGTCATAGGAGACGACTGAAAAATCAGGCCACAGGAAATGCGTTGAGAGCCCTTTTCTCCCATCCAAAAGTGTCACCAAAGGAAGGCTTTGGGTACAAGAGAACTCCCCAGGGGAGCCTTTAC
Source organism: Anas acuta (assembly GCF_963932015.1). Classification (NCBI taxonomy): domain Eukaryota; kingdom Metazoa; phylum Chordata; class Aves; order Anseriformes; family Anatidae; genus Anas; species Anas acuta. The sequence goes on along the minus strand of NW_027076326.1, from coordinate 20,320 downwards.
GCAGCCCCACATGCAACTGGACCCTCCGGGTTCGCTGTTTCCGAGCATCCCTAAACATAGCCCTAGCAGTCATCGGAGACGACTGAAAAATCAGGCCCCAGGAAATGCGTTACGAGCCCTTTTCGCCCATCCAAAAGTGCCCCCAACGGAAGGCTTTGGGTATAAGTGAACTCCCCAGGGGAGGCTTTACGCAGCCCCACATGCAACTGGACCCTCCGGGTTCCATTTTTCCGAGCAACCCTAAATATATCACTAGCCAGCATGGGAGAAGACTGAAAACCCGGGCCCCAGAAAACGCGTTGCAAGCCCCTTTGGAACATCCAAAAGTGTCACCAAAGGAAGGCTTTGGGTACAAGTGAACTCCCCAGAGGAGCCTTTACGCATCCCCACATGCAACTGGACCCTCCGGGTTCGCTGTTCATGAACAAACCTAAACATAGCCCTGGCCGTCATCGCAGACGTGTGAAAAATCAGGCCCAAGGAAATGTGTTGCGAGCCCCTTTGGACCATCCAAAAGTGTCACCAAAGGAAGGCTTTGGGTACAAGAGAACTCCCCAGGGGAGCCTTTCCGCAGCCCCACATGCAACTGGACCCTCCGGGTTCGCTGTTCATGAGCAAACCTAAACGTAGTCCTAGCCGTCATCGGAGACGAGTGAAAAATCAGGCCCCAGGAAATGCGTTCCGAGCCCTTTTCGCCCATCCAAATGTGCCCCCAAAGGAAGGCTTTGGGTACAAGAGAACTCCCCAGGGGAGCCTTTACGCAGCCCCACGTGCAACTGGACCCTCCGGGTTCGCTGTTTCCGAGCATCCCTAAACATAGCCCTAGACGGCATCGAAGACGACTGAAAAATGAGGCCCCAAAAAATGTGTTGCGAGACCTTTTCGCCCATCCAAAAGTGCCCGCAAAGGAAGGCTTTGGGTACAAGTGAACTCCCCAGGGGAGCCTTTACGCAGCCCCACATGCAACTGGACCCTCCGGGTTCGCTGTTTCCGAGCATCCCTAAACATAGCCCTTGCAGGCATCGATGACGACTGTAAAATCAGGCCCCAGGAAATGCGTTACGAGCCCTTATTGCCCATCCAAAAGTGCCCCCAAAGGAAGGCTTTGGGTACAAGTGAACTCCCCAGGGGAGCCTTTACGCAGCCCCACATGCAACTGGACCCTCCGGGTTCGCTCTTCCTGAGCAAATCTAAACGTAGCCCTGGCCGTCATAGGAGACGACTGAAAAATCAGGCCCCAGGAAATGTGTTGCGAGCCCTTTTCGCCAATCCAAAAGTGTCACCAAAAGAAGGCTTTGGGTACAACAGAACTCCCCAGGGGAGCCTTTACGCAGCCCCACATGCAACTGGACCCTCCGGGTTCGCTGTTCCTGAGCAAACCTAAACGTAGCCCTGGCCGTCATAGGAGACGACTGAAAAATCAGGCCCCAGGAAACGTGTTGCGAGCCCTTTTCGCCCATCCAAAAGTGCCCCCAACGGAAGGCTTTGGGTACAAGTGAACTCCCCAGGGGAGCCTTTACGCAGCCCCACATGCAACTGGACCCTCCGGGTTCGATTTTTCCGAGCAACCCTAAACATAACCCTAGCCGGCATGGGAGAAGACTGAAAACCCGGGCCCCAGAAAACGCGTTTCAAGCCACTTTGGACCATCCAAAAGTGTCACCAAACGAAGGTTTTGGGTACAAGTGAACTCCCCAGGGGAGCCTTTACGCAGCCCCACATGCAACTGGACCCTCCGGGTTCGCTGTTTCAGAGCATCCCTAAACATAGCCCTAGCCAGCATCGAAGACGACTGAAAAATCAGGCCCCAGGAAATGCGTTGCAAGACCCATTGGACCATCCAAAAGTGTCACCAAAAGAAGGCTTTGGGTACAAGTGAACTCCCCAGGGGAGCCTTTACGCAGCCCCACATGCAACTGGACTCTTCGGGTTCGATTTTTCCGAGCAACCCTAAATATATCCCTAGCCGGCATGGGAGAAGATTGAAAATCCGGGCCCCAGAAAACGCGTTGCAAGCCCCTTTGGACCATCCAAAAGTGTCACCAAAGGAAGGCTTTGGGTACAAGAGAACTCCCCAGGGGAGCCTTTACGCAGCCCCACATGCAACTGGACCCTCCGGGTTCGCTGTTCCTGAGCAAACCTAAACGTAGCCCTGGCCGTCATCGGAGACGACTGAAAAATAAGGCCCCAGGAAATGCATTGCAAGCCCCTTTGGACCATCCAAAAGTGCCCCTAAAGGAAGGCTTTGGGTACATCTGAAGTTCCCAGGGGAGCCTTTACGCAGCCCCATATGCAACTGGACCCTCCGGGTTCGCTGTTTCCGAGCATCCCTAAACATAGCCCTAGTCGGCATCGATGACGACTGAAAAATCAGGCCCCAGGAAATGCGTTACGAGCCCTTTTCGCCCATCCAAAAGTGCCCCCAAAGGAAGGCTTTGGGTACAAGTGAACTCCCCAGGGGAGACTTTACGCAGCCCCACATGCAACTGGACCCTCCAGTTTCGCTGTTTCTGAGCATCCCTAAACATAGCCCTAGCCGGCATCGAAGACGACTGAAAAATCAGGCCCGAGGAAATGCGTTGCGAGCCCTTTTCGCCCATCCAAAAGTGCCCCCAAAGGAAGGCTTTGGGTACAAGTGAACTCCCCAGGGGAGCCTTTACGCAGCCCCACATGCAACTGGACCATCCGGGTTCGATTTTTCGAACAACCCTAAATATATCCCTAGCCGGCATGGGAGAAGACTGAAAACCCGGGCCCCAGAAAACGCGTTGCAAGCCCCTTTGGAGCATCCAAAAGTGTCACCAAAGGAAGGCTTTGGGTACAAGTGAACTCCCCAGGGGAGCCTTTACGCAGCCCCACATGCAACTGGACCCTCCGGGTTCGCTGTTCCTGAGCAAACCTAAACGTAGCCCTGGCCGTCATCGGAGACGACTGAAAAATAAGGCCCCAGGAAATGCGTTGCAAGCCCCTTTGGACCATCCAAAAGTGCCCCTAAAGGAAGGCTTTGGGTACATCTAAAGTTCCCAGGGGAGCCTTTACGCAGCCCCATATGCAACTGGACCCTCCGGGTTCGCTGTTTCCGAGCATCCCTAAACATAGCCCTAGTCGGCATCGATGACGACTGAAAAATCAGGCCCCAGGAAATGCGTTACGAGCCCTTTTCGCCCATCCAAAAGTGCCCCCAAAGGAAGGCTTTGGGTACAAGTGAACACCCCAGGGGAGACTTTACGCAGCCCCACATGCAACTGGACCCTCCGGTTTCGCTGTTTCTGAGCATCCCTAAACATAGCCCTAGCCGGCATCGAAGACGACTGAAAAATCAGGCCCGAGGAAATGCGTTGCGAGCCCTTTTCGCCCATCCAAAAGTGCCCCCAAAGGAAGGCTTTGGGTACAAGTGAACTCCCCAGGGGAGCCTTTACGCAGCCCCACATGCAACTGGACCCTCCGGGTTCGATTTTTCGAACAACCCTAAATATATCCCTAGCCGGCATGGGAGAAGACTGAAAACCCGGGCCCCAGAAAACGCGTTGCAAGCCCCTTTGGAGCATCCAAAAGTGTCACCAAAGGAAGGCTTTGGGTACAAGTGAACTCCCCAGGGGAGCCTTTACGCAGCCCCATATGCAACTGGACCCTCCGGTTTCGCTGTTTCTGAGCATCCCTAAACATAGCCCTAGCCGGCATCGAAGACGAATGAAAAATCAGGCCCCAGGAAATGCGTTGCGAGCCACTTTGGACCATCCAAAGATGCCCCCAAAGGAAGGCTTTGGGTACAAGAGAACTCCCCAGGGGAGCCTTTACGCAGCCCCACATGCAACTGGACCCTCCGGGTTCGATTTTTCCGAGCAACCCTAAACATAACCCTAGCCGGCATGGGAGAAGACTGAAAACCCGGGCCCCAGAAAACGCGTTTCAAGCCACTTTGGAGCATCCAAAAGTGTCACCAAACGAAGGTTTTGGGTACAAGTGAACTCCCCAGGGGAGCCTTTACGCAGCCCCACATGCAACTGGACCCTCCGGGTTCGCTGTTTCAGAGCATCCCTAAACATAGCCCTAGCCAGCATCGAAGACGACTGAAAAATCAGGCCCCAGGAAATGCGTTGCAAGACCCATTGGACCATCCAAAAGTGTCACCAAAGGAAGGCTTTGGGTACAAGTGAACTCCCCAGGGGAGCCTTTACGCAGCCCCACATGCAACTGGACCCTTCGGGTTCGATTTTTCCGAGCAACCCTAAATATATCCCTAGCCGGCATGGGAGAAGATTGAAAATCCGGGCCCCAGAAAACGCGTTGCAAGCCCCTTTGGACCATCCAAAAGTGTCACCAAAGGAAGGCTTTGGGTACAAGAGAACTCCCCAGGGGAGCCTTTACGCAGCCCCACATGCAACTGGACCCTCCGGGTTCGCTGTTCCTGAGCAAACCTAAACGTAGCCCTGGCCGTCATCGGAGACGACTGAAAAATAAGGCCCCAGGAAATGCGTTGCAAGCCCCTTTGGACCATCCAAAAGTGCCCCTAAAGGAAGGCTTTGGGTACATCTGAAGTTCCCAGGGGAGCCTTTACGCAGCCCCATATGCAACTGGACCCTCCGGGTTCGCTGTTTCCGAGCATCCCTAAACATAGCCCTAGTCGGCATCGATGACGACTGAAAAATCAGGCCCCAGGAAATGCGTTACGAGCCCTTTTCGCCCATCCCAAAGTGCCCCCAAAGGAAGGCTTTGGGTACAAGAGAACTCCCCAGGGGAGCCTTTACGCAGCCCCACATGCAACTGGACCCTTCGGGTTCGATTTTTCCGAGCAACCCTAAATATATCCCTAGCCGGCATGGGAGAAGTCTGAAAACCCGGGCTACAGAAAACGCGTTGCAAGCCCCTTTGGACCATCCAAAAGTGTCACCAAAGGAAGGCTTTGGGTACAAGAGAACTCCCCAGGGGAGCCTTTACGCAGCCCCACATGCAACTGGACCCTCCGGGTTCGCTCTTCCTGAGCAAATCTAAACGTAGCCCTGGCCGTCATAGGAGACGACTGAAAAATCAGGCCCCAGGAAATGTGTTGCGAGCCCTTTTCGCCCATCCAAAGGTGTCACCAAAAGAAGGCTTTGGGTACAAGTGAACTCCCCAGGGGAGCCTTTACGCAGCCCCACATGCAACTGGACCCTCCGAGTTCGCTGTTCCTGAGCAAACCTAAACCTAGCCCTGGCCGTCATAGGAGACGACTGAAAAATCAGGCCCCAGGAAATGCGTTGCGAGCCCTTTTCTCCCATCCAAAAGTGTCACCAAAGGAAGGCTTTGGGTAAAAGAGAACTCCCCAGGGGAGCCTTTACGCAGCCCCACATGCAACTGGACCCTCCAGTTTCGCTGTTTCTGAGCATCCCTAAACATAGCCCTAGCCGTCATCGCAGACGAGTGAAAAATCAGGCCCCAGGAAATGTGTTGCGAGCCCCTTTGAACCATCCAAAAGTGTCACCAAAGGAAGGCTTTGGGTACAAGTGATCTCCCCAGGGGAGCCTTTACGCAGCCCCACATGCAACTGGACCCTCCGTGTTCCCTGTTCCTGAGCAAACCTAAAAATAGCCCTAGCCATCATCGGAGACGAGTGAAAAATCAGGCCCCAGGAAATGCGTTGCGAGCCCTTTTCGCCCATCCAAATGTGCCCCCAAAGGAAGGCTTTGGGTACAAGAGAACTCCCCAGGGGAGCCTTTACGCAGCCCCACATGCAACTGGACCCTCCGGGTTCGCTCTTTCCGAGCAACCCTAAACATAACCCTACCCGGCATGGGAGAAGACTGAAAACCCGGGCCCCAGAAAACGCGTTGCAAGCCCCTTTGGACCATCCAAAAGTGTCACCAAAGGAAGGCTTTGGGTACAAGAGAACTCCCCAGGGGAGCCTTTACGCAGCCCCACATGCAACTGGACCCTCCGGGTTCGCTGTTCCTGAGCTAACCTAAACGTAGCCCTGGCCGTCATCGGAGACGACTGAAAAATCAGGCCCCAGGAAATGCGTTGCAAGCCCCTTTGGACCATCCAAAAATGCCCCCAAAGGAAGGCTTTGGGTACATCTGAAGTTCCCAGGGGAGGCTTTACGCAGCCCCATATGCAACTGGACCCTCCGAGTTCGCTGTTTCCGAGCATCCCTAAACAGAGCCCTAGCAGTCATCGGTGACGACTGAAAAATCAGGCCCCAGGAAATGCGTTCCGAGGCCTTTTCGCCCATCCAAAAGTGTCACCAAAGGAAGGCTTTGGATACAAGTGAACACCCCAGGGGAGCCTTTACGCAGCCCCACATGCAACTGGACCCTCCGGGTTCGATTTTTCGAACAACCCTAAATATATCCCTAGCCGACATGGGAGAAGACTGAAAACCCGGGCCCCAGAAAACGCGTTGCAAGCCCCTTTGGACCATCCAAAAGTGTCACAAAAGGAAGGTTTTGGGTACAAGTGAACTCCCCAGGGGAGCCTTTACGCAGCCCCACATGCAACTGGACCCTCCGGGTTCGATTTTTCCGAGCAACACTAAATATATCCCTAGCCGGCATGGGAGAAGACTGAAAACCCGGGCCCCAGAAAACGCGTTGCAAGCCCCTTTGGACCATCCAAAAGTGCTCCCAAAGGAAGGCTTTGGGTACAAGAGAACTCCCCAGGGGAGCCTTTACGCAGCCCCACATGCAACTGGACCCTCCGGGTTCGCTGTTCCTGAGCAAACCTAAACGTAGCCCTGGCCATCATAGGAGACGACTGAAAAATCAGGCCCCAGGAAATGTGTTGCGAGCCCTTTTCGCCCATCCAAAAGTGTCACCAAAGGAAGGCTTTGGGTACAAGAGAACTCCCCAGGGGAGCCTTTACGCAGCCCCACATGCAACTGGACCCTCCGGGTTCGCTGTTCCTGAGCAAACCTAAACGTAGCCCTGGCCGTCATAGGAGACGACTGAAAAATCAGGCCACAGGAAATGCATTGCGAGCCCTTTTCTCCCATCCAAAAGTGTCACCAAAGGAAGGCTTTGGGTACAAGAGAACTCCCCAGGGGAGCCTTTACGCAGCCCCACATGCAACTGGACCCTCCGGGTTCGCTGTTTCCGAGCATCCCTAAACATAGCCCTAGCAGTCATCGGAGACGACTGAAAAATCAGGCCCCAGGAAATGCGTTACGAGCCCTTTTCGCCCATCCAAAAGTGCCCCCAACGGAAGGCTTTGGGTACAAGTGAACTCCCCAGGGGAGGCTTTACGCAGCCCCACATGCAACTGGACCCTCCGGGTTCAATTTTTCCGAGCAACCCTAAATATATCACTAGCCAGCATGGGAGAAGACTGAAAACCCGGGCCCCAGAAAACGCGTTGCAAGCCCCTTTGGAACATCCAAAAGTGTCACCAAAGGAAGGCTTTGGGTACAAGTGAACTCCCCAGAGGAGCCTTTACGCATCCCCACATGCAACTGGACCCTCCGGGTTCGCTGTTCATGAACAAACCTAAACATAGCCCTGGCCGTCATCGCAGACGTGTGAAAAATCAGGCCCAAGGAAATGTGTTGCGAGCCCCTTTGGACCATCCAAAAGTGTCACCAAAGGAAGGCTTTGGGTACAAGAGAACTCCCCAGGGGAGCCTTTCCGCAGCCCCACATGCAACTGGACCCTCCGGGTTCGCTGTTCATGAGCAAACCTAAACGTAGTCCTAGCCGTCATCGGAGACGAGTGAAAAATCAGGCCCCAGGAAATGCGTTCCGAGCCCTTTTTGCCCATCCAAAAGTGCCCGCAAAGGAAGACTTTGGGTACAAGAGAACTCCCCAGGGGAGCCTTTACGCAGCCCCACGTGCAACTGGACCCTCCGGGTTCGCTGTTTCCGAGCATCCCTAAACATAGCCCTAGACGGCATCGAAGACGACTGAAAAATGAGGCCCCAAAAAATGTGTTGCGAGACCTTTTCGCCCATCCAATAGTGCCCGCAAAGGAAGGCTTTGGGTACAAGTGAACTCCCCAGGGGAGCCTTTACGCAGCCCCACATGCAACTGGACCCTCCGGGTTCGCTGTTTCCGAGCATCCCTAAACATAGCCCTTGCAGGCATCGATGACGACTGTAAAATCAGGCCCCAGGAAATGCGTTACGAGCCCTTATTGCCCATCCAAAAGTGCCCCCAAATGAAGGCTTTGGGTACAAGTGAACTCCCCAGGGGAGCCTTTACGCAGCCCCACATGCAACTGGACCCTCCGGGTTCGCTCTTCCTGAGCAAATCTAAACGTAGCCCTGGCCGTCATAGGAGACGACTGAAAAATCAGGCCCCAGGAAATGTGTTGCGAGCCCTTTTCGCCAATCCAAAAGTGTCACCAAAAGAAGGCTTTGGGTACAACAGAACTCCCCAGGGGAGCCTTTACGCAGCCCCACATGCAACTGGACCCTCCGGGTTCGCTGTTCCTGAGCAAACCTAAACGTAGCCCTGGCCGTCATAGGAGACGACTGAAAAATCAGGCCCCAGGAAACGTGTTGCGAGCCCTTTTCGCCCATCCAAAAGTGCCCCCAACGGAAGGCTTTGGGTACAAGTGAACTCCCCAGGGGAGCCTTTACGCAGCCCCACATGCAACTGGACCCTCCGGGTTCGCTGTTCCTGAGCAAACCTAAACCTAGCCCTGGCCGTCATAGGAGACGACTGAAAAATCAGGCCCCAGGAAATGCGTTGCGAGCCCTTTTCTCCCATCCAAAAGTGTCACCAAAGGAAGGCTTTGGGTAAAAGAGAACTCCCCAGGGGAGCCTTTACGCAGCCCCACATGCAACTGGACCCTCCGGTTTCGCTGTTTCTGAGCATCTCTAAACATAGACCTAGCCGTCATCGCAGACGAGTGAAAAATCAGGCCCCAGGAAATGCGTTGCGAGCCCTTTTCGCCCATCCAAATGTGCCCCCAAAGGAAGGCTTTGGGTACAAGAGAACTCCCCAGGGGAGCCTTTACGCAGCCCCACATGCAACTGGACCCTCCGGGTTCGCTCTTTCCGAGCAACCCTAAACAGACCCCTAGCAGTCATCGGAGACGACTAAAAAATCAGGCCCCAGGAAATGCGTTCCGAGGCCTTTTCGCCCATCCAAATGTGTCACCAAAGGAAGGCTTTGGATACAAGTGAACTCCCCAGGGGAGCCTTTACGCAGCCCCACATGCAACTGGACCCTCCGGGTTCGATTTTTCGAACAACCCTAAATATATCCCTAGCCGACATGGGAGAAGACTGAAAACCCGGGCCCCAGAAAACGCGTTGCAAGCCCCTTTGGACCATCCAAAAGTGTCACCAAAGGAAGGTTTTGGGTACAAGTGAACTCCCCAGGGGAGCCTTTACGCAGCCCCACATGCAACTGCACCCTCCGGGTTCGATTTTTCCGAGCAACACTAAATATATCCCTAGCCGGCATGGGAGAAGACTGAAAACCCGGGCCCCAGAAAACGTGTTGCAAGCCCCTTTGGACCATCCAAAAGTGTCACCAAAGGAAGGCTTTGGGTACAAGAGAACTCCCCAGGGGAGCCTTTACGCAGCCCCACATGCAACTGGACCCTCCGGGTTCGCTGTTCCTGAGCAAACCTAAACGTAGCCCTGGCCATCATAGGAGACGACTGAAAAATCAGGCCACAGGAAATGTGTTGCGAGCCCTTTTCGCCCATCCAAAAGTGTCACCAAAGGAAGGCTTTGGGTACAAGAGAACTCCCCAGGGGAGCCTTTACACAGCCCCACATGCAACTGGACCCTCCGGGTTCGCTGTTCCTGAGCAAACCTAAACGTAGCCCTGGCCGTCATAGGAGACGACTGAAAAATCAGGCCACAGGAAATGCGTTGCGAGCCCTTTTCTCCCATCCAAAAGTGTCACCAAAGGAAGGCTTTGGGTACAAGAGAACTCCCCAGGGGAGACTTTACGCAGCCCCACATGCAACTGGACCCTCCGGGTTCGCTGTTTCCGAGCATCCCTAAACATAGCCCTAGCAGTCATCGGAGACGACTGAAAAATCAGGCCCCAGGAAATGCGTTACGAGCCCTTTTCGCCCATCCAAAAGTGCCCCCAACGGAAGGCTTTGGGTACAAGTGAACTCCCCAGGGGAGGCTTTACGCAGCCCCACATGCAACTGGACCATCCGGGTTCAATTTTTCCGAGCAACCCTAAATATATCCCTAGCCAGCATGGGAGAAGACTGAAAACCCGGGCCCCAGAAAACGCGTTGCAAGCCCCTTTGGAACATCCAAAAGTGTCACCAAAGGAAGGCTTTGGGTACAAGTGAACTCCCCAGAGGAGCCTTTACGCATCCCCACATGCAACTGGACCCTCCGGGTTCACTGTTCATGAACAAACCTAAACATAGCCCTGGCCGTCATCGCAGACGAGTGAAAAATCAGGCCCCAGGAAATGTGTTGCAAGCCCCTTTGGACCATCCAAAAGTGTCACCAAAGGAAGGCTTTGGGTACAAGAGAACTCCCCAGGGGAGCCTTTCCGCAGCCCCACATGCAACTGGACCCTCCGGGTTCGCTGTTTCCGAGCATCCCTATACATAGCCCTAGCCAGCATCGATGACGACTGAAAAATCAGGCCCCAGGAAATGCGTTACGAGCCCTTTTCGCCCATCCAAAAGTGCCCCCAACGGAAGGCTTTGGGTACAAGTGAACTCCCCAGGGGAGGCTTTACGCAGCCCCACATGCAACTGCACCCTCCGGGTTCGATTTTTCCGAGCAACCCTAAATATATCACTAGCCAGCATGGGAGAAGACTGAAAACCCGGGCCCCAGAAAACGCGTTGCAAGCCCCTTTGGAACATCAAAAAGTGTCACCAAAGGAAGGGTTTGGGTACAAGAGAACTCCCCAGAGGAGCCTTTACGCAGCCCCACATGCAACTGGACCCTCCGGGTTCGCTGTTCATGAGCAAACCTAAACGTAGCCCTGGCCGTCATCGGAGACGAGTGAAAAATCAGGCCCCAGGAAATGTGTTGCGAGCCCCTTTGGACCATCCAAAAGTGTCACCAAAGGAAGGCTTTGGGTACAAGAGAACTCCCCAGGGGAGCCTTTACGCAGCCCCACATGCAACTGGACCCTCCGGGTTCGATTTTTCCGAGCATCCCTAAATATAGCCCTTGCAGGCATCGATGACGACTGTAAAATCAGGCCCCAGGAAATGCGTTACGAGCCCTTATTGCCCATCCAAAAGTGCCCCCAAAGGAAGGCTTTGGGTACAAGTGAACTCCCCAGGGGAGCCTTTACGCAGCCCCACATGCAACTGGACCCTTCGGGTTCGATTTTTCCGAGCAACCCTAAATATATCCCTAGCCGGCATGGGAGAAGAATGAAAACCTGGACCCCAGAAAACGTGTTGCAAGTCCCTTTGGACCATCCAAAAGTGTCACCAAAGGAAGGCTTTGGGTACAAGAGAACTCCCCAGGGGAGCCTTTACGCAGCCCCACATGCAACTGGACCCTCCGGGTTCGCTGTTCCTGAGCAAACCTAAACGTAGCCCTAGCCGGCATCGGAGACGAGTGAAAAATCAGGCCCCAGGAAATGCGTTCCGAGGCCTTTTCGCCCATCCAAATGTGCCCCCAAAGGAAGGCTTTGGGTACAAGTGAACTCCCCAGAGGAGCCTTTACGCAGCCCCACATGCAACTGGACCCTCCGGGTTCGCTGTTCATGAGCAAACCTGAACGTAGCCCTGGCCGTCATCGGAGACGAGTGAAAAATCAGGCCCCAGGAAATGCGTTGCAAGCCCCTTTGGACCATCCAAAAGTGCCACCAAAGGAAGGCTTTGGGTACAACTGAAGTTCCCAGGGGAGCCTTTACGCAGCCCCACATGCAACTGGACCCTCCGGGTTCGCTCTTTCCGAGCAACCCTAAACAAAACCCTAGACGGCATGGGAGAAGACTGAAAACCCGGGCCCCAGAAAACGCGTTGCAAGCCCCTTTGGACCATCCAAAAGTGCCCCCAAAGGAAGGCTTTGGGTACAACTGAACTCCCCAGGGGAGCCTTTACGCAGCCCCACATGCAACTGGACTCTCCGGGTTCGATTTTTCCGAGCAACCCTAAACAAAACCCTAGACGGCATGGGAGAAGACTGAAAACCCGGGCCCCAGAAAACGCGTTGCAAGCCCCTTTGGACCATCCAAAAGTGCCCCCAAAGGAAGGCTTTGGGTACAAGTGAACTCCCCAGTGGAGCCTTTACGCAGCCCCACATGCAACTGGACCCTTCGGGTTCGATTTTTCCGAGCAACCCTAAATATATCCCTAGCCGGCATGGGAGAAGATTGAAAACCCGGGCCCCAGAAAACGCGTTGCAAGCCCCTTTGGAGCATCCATAAGTGTCACCAAAGGAAGGCTTTGGGTACAAGAGAACCCCCCAGGGGAGCCTTTACGCAGCCCCACATGCAACTGGACCCTCCGGGTTCGCTGTTCCTGAGCAAACCTAAACGTATCCCTGGCCGTCATCGGAGACGACTGAAAATCAGGCCACAGGAAATGCGTTGCAAGCCCCTTTGGACCATCCAAAAGTGCCCCTAAAGGAAGGCTTTGGGTACATCTGAAGTTCCCAGGGGAGCCTTTACGCAGCCCCATATGCAACTGGACCCTCCGGGTTCGCTGTTTCCGAGCATCCCTAAACATAGCCCTAGTCGGCATCGATGACGACTGAAAAATCAGGCCCCAGGAAATGCGTTACGAGCCCTTTTCGCCCATCCAAAAGTGCCCCCAAAGGAAGGCTTTGGGTACAAGTGAACTCCCCAGGGGAGACTTTACGCAGCCCCACATGCAACTGGACCCTCCGGTTTCGCTGTTTCTGAGCATCCCTAAACATAGCCCTAGACGGCATCGAAGACGACTGAAAAATCAGGCATCAGGAAATGCATTGCGAGCCCTTTTCGCCCATCCAAAAGTGCCCCCAAAGGAAGGTTTGGGTACAAGTGAACTCCCCAGGGGAGCCTTTACGCAGCCCCACATGCAACTGGACCATCCGGGTTCGATTTTTCGAACAACCCTAAATATATCCCTAGCCGGCATGGGAGAAGACTGAAAACCCGGGCCCCAGAAAACGCGTTGCAAGCCCCTTTGGACCATCCAAAAGTGTCACCAAAGGAAGGCTTTGGGTACAAGTGAACTCCCCAGGGGAGCCTTTACGCAGCCCCACATGCAACTGGACCCTCCGGGTTCGCCGTTTCAGAGCATCCCTAAACATAGCCCTAGCCGGCATCGAAGACGAATGAAAAATCAGGCCCCAGGAAATGCGTTGCGAGCCCCTTTGGACCATCCAAAAGTGCCCCCAAAGGAAGGCTTTGGGTACAAGAGAACTCCCCAGGGGAGCCTTTACGCAGCCCCACATGCAACGGGACACTCCGGGTTCGATTTTTCCGAGCAACCCTAAACAAAACCCTAGCCGGCATGGGAGAAGACTGAAAACCCGGGCCCCAGAAAACGCGTTACAAGCCACTTTGGACCATCCAAAAGTGTCACCAAAGGAAGGCTTTAGGTACAAGTGAACTCCCCAGGGGAGCCTTTACGCAGCCCCACATGCAACTGGACCCTCCGGGTTCGCTGTTTCCGAGCATCCCTAAACATAGCCCTAGCCAGCATCGAAGACGACTGAAAAATCAGGCCCCAGGAAATGCGTTGCAAGACCCATTGGACCATCCAAAAGTGTCACCAAAAGAAGGCTTTGGGTACAAGTGAACTCCCCAGGGGAGCCTTTACGCAGCCCCACATGTAACAGGACCCTCCGAGTTCGCTGTTCCTGAGCAAACCTATACGTAGCCCTAGCCATCATCGGAGACGAGTGAAAAATCAGGCCCCAGGAAACGCGTTGCGAGCCCCTTTGGACCATCCAAAAGTGCCCCCAAAGGAAGGCTTTGGGTACAAGAGAACTCCCCAGGGGAGCCTGTACGCAGCCCCACATGCAACTGGACCCTCCGAGTTCGCTGTTTCTGAGCATCCCTAAACATAGCCGTAGCCAGCATTGATGACGACTGAAAAATCAGGCCCCAGGAAATGCGTTACGAGCCCTTTTCGCCCATCCAAAAGTGCCACCAAAGGAAGGCTTTGGGTACAAGTGAACTCCCCAGGGGAGCCTTTACGCAGCCCCACATGCAACTGGACCCTCCGGGTTCGCTGTTTCTGAGCATCCCTAAACATAGCCCTAGCTGTCATAGGAGACGACTGAAAAATCAGGCCCCAGGAAATGCGTTACGAGCCCTTTTCTCCCATCCAAAAGTGTCACCAAAGGAAGGCTTTGGGTACAAGAGAACTCCCCAGGGGAGCCTTTACGCAGCCCCACATGCAACTGGACCCTCCGGGTTCGCTGTTTCCGAGCATCCCTAAACATAGCCCTAGCAGTCATCGGAGACGACTGAAAAATCAGGCCCCAGGAAATGCGTTACGAGCCCTTTTCGCCCATCCAAAAGTGCCCCCAACGGAAGACTTTGGGTACAAGTGAACTCCCCAGGGGAGGCTTTATGCAGCCCCACATGCAACTGCACCCTCCGGGTTCGATTTTTCCGAGCAACCCTAAATATATCACTAGCCAGCATGGGAGAAGACTGAAAACCCGGGCCCCAGAAAAGGCGTTGCAAGCCCCTTTGGAACATCAAAAAGTGTCACCAAAGGAAGGCTTTGGGTACAAGAGAACTCCCCAGAGGAGCCTTTACGCAGCCCCACATGCAACTGGACCCTCAGGGTTCGCTGTTCCTGAGCAAACCTAAACGTAGCCCTGGCCGTCATCGCAGACGAGCGAAAAATCAGGCCCCAGGAAATGTGTTGCGAGCCCCTTTGGACCATCCAAAAGTGTCACCAAAGGAAGGCTTTGGGTACAAGAGAACTCCCCAGGGGAGCCTTTACGCAGCCCCACATGCAACTGGACCCTCCGGGTTCGCTGTTCATGAGCAAACCTAAACGTAGCCCTAGCCATCATCGGAGACGAGTGAAAAATCAGGCCCCAGGAAATGCGTTGCAAGCCCCTTTGGACCATCCAAAAGTGTCACCAAAGGAAGGTATTGGGTACAAGAGAACTCCCAAGGGGAGCCTTTACGCAGCCCCACATGCAACTGGACCCTCCGGGTTCGCTCTTTCCGAGCAACCCTAAACATAACCCTAGCCGGCATGGGAGAAGACTGAAAACCCGGGCCCCAGAAAACGCGTTGCAAGCCCCTTTGGACCATCCAAAAGTGCTCCCAAAGGAAGGCTTTGTGTACAAGTGAACTCCCCAGGGGAGCCTTTACGCAGCCCCACATGCAACTGGACCCTTCGGGTTCGATTTTTCCGAGCAACCCTAAATATATCCCTAGCCGGCATGGGAGAAGATTGAAAATCCGGGCCCCAGAAAACGCGTTGCAAGCCCCTTTGGACCATCCAAAAGTGTCACCAAACGAAGGCTTTGGGTGCAAGAGAACTCCCCAGGGGAGCCTTTACGCAGCCCCACATGCAACTGGACCCTCCGGGTTCGCTGTTCCTGAGCAAACCTAAACGTAGCCCTGGCCGTCATCGGAGACGACTGAAAAATAAGGCCCCAGGAAATGCGTTGCAAGCCCCTTTGGACCATCCAAAAGTGCCCCTAAAGGAAGGCTTTGGGTACATCTGAAGTTCCCAGGGGAGCCTTTACGCAGCCCCATATGCAACTGGACCCTCCGGGTTCGCTGTTTCCGAGCATCCCTAAACATAGCCCTAGTCGGCATCGATGACGACTGAAAAATCAGGCCCCAGGAAATGCGTTACGAGCCCTTTTCGCCCATCCAAAAGTGCCCCCAAAGGAAGGCTTTGGGTACAAGTGAACTCCCCAGGGGAGACTTTACGCAGCCCCACATGCAACTGGACCCTCCAGTTTCGCTGTTTCTGAGCATCCCTAAACATAGCCCTAGCCGGCATCGAAGACGACTGAAAAATCAGGCCCGAGGAAATGCGTTGCGAGCCCTTTTCGCCCATCCAAAAGTGCCCCCAAAGGAAGGCTTTGGGTACAAGTGAACTCCCCAGGGGAGCCTTTACGCAGCCCCACATGCAACTGGACCATCCGGGTTCGATTTTTCGAACAACCCTAAATATATCCCTAGCCGGCATGGGAGAAGACTGAAAACCCGGGCCCCAGAAACCGCGTTGCAAGCCCCTTTGGAGCATCCAAAAGTGTCACCAAAGGAAGGCTTTGGGTACAAGTGAACTCCCCAGGGGAGCCTTTACGCAGCCCCACATGCAACTGGACCCTCCGGGTTCGCTGTTCCTGAGCAAACCTAAACGTAGCCCTGGCCGTCATCGGAGACGACTGAAAAATAAGGCCCCAGGAAATGCGTTGCAAGCCCCTTTGGACCATCCAAAAGTGCCCCTAAAGGAAGGCTTTGGGTACATCTGAAGTTCCCAGGGGAGCCTTTACGCAGCCCCATATGCAACTGGACCCTCCGGGTTCGCTGTTTCCGAGCATCCCTAAACATAGCCCTAGTCGGCATCGATGACGACTGAAAAATCAGGCCCCAGGAAATGCGTTACGAGCCCTTTTCGCCCATCCAAAAGTGCCCCCAAAGGAAGGCTTTGGGTACAAGTGAACTCCCCAGGGGAGACTTTACGCAGCCCCACATGCAACTGGACCCTCCGGTTTCGCTGTTTCTGAGCATCCCTAAACATAGCCCTAGCCGGCATCGAAGACGACTGAAAAATCAGGCCCGAGGAAATGCGTTGCGAGCCCTTTTCGCCCATCCAAAAGTGCCCCCAAAGGAAGGCTTTGGGTACAAGTGAACTCCCCAGGGGAGCCTTTACGCAGCCCCACATGCAACTGGACCCTCCGGGTTCGATTTTTCGAACAACCCTAAATATATCCCTAGCCGGCATGGGAGAAGACTGAAAACCCGGACCCCAGAAAACGCGTTGCAAGCCCCTTTGGAGCATCCAAAAGTGTCACCAAAGGAAGGATTTGGGTACAAGTGAACTCCCCAGGGGAGCCTTTACGCAGCCCCATATGCAACTGGACCCTCCGGTTTCGCTGTTTCTGAGCATCCCTAAACATAGCCCTAGCCGGCATCGAAGACGAATGAAAAATCAGGCCCCAGGAAATGCGTTGCGAGCCCCTTTGGACCATCCAAAAGTGCCCCCAAAGGAAGGCTTTGGGTACAAGAGAACTCCCCAGGGGAGCCTTTACGCAGCCCCACATGCAACTGGACCCTCCGGGTTCGATTTTTCCGAGCAACCCTAAACGTAACCCTAGCCGGCATGGGAGAAGACTGAAAACCCGGGCCCCAGAAAACGCGTTTCAAGCCACTTTGGACCATCCAAAAGTGTCACCAAACGAAGGCTTTGGGTACAAGTGAACTCCCCAGGGGAGCCTTTACGCAGCCCCACATGCAACTGGACCCTCCGGGTTCGCTGTTTCAGAGCATCCCTAAACATAGCCCTAGCCAGCATCGAAGACGACTGAAAAATCAGGCCCCAGGAAATGCGTTGCAAGACCCATCGGACCATCCAAAAGTGTCACCAAAAGAAGGCTTTGGGTACAAGTGAACTCCCCAGGGGAGCCTTTACGCAGCCCCACATGCAACTGGACCCTTCGGGTTCGATTTTTCCGAGCAACCCTAAATATATCCCTAGCCGGCATGGGAGAAGATTGAAAATCCGGGCCCCAGAAAACGCGTTGCAAGCCCCTTTGGACCATCCAAAAGTGTCACCAAAGGAAGGCTTTGGGTACAAGAGAACTCCCCAGGGGAGCCTTTACGCAGCCCCACATGCAACTGGACCCTCTGGGTTCGCTGTTCCTGAGCAAACCTAAACGTAGCCCTGGCCGTCATCGGAGACGACTGAAAAATAAGGCCCCAGGAAATGCGTTGCAAGCCCCTTTGGACCATCCAAAAGTGCCCCTAAAGGAAGGCTTTGGGTACACCTGAAGTTCCCAGGGGAGCCTTTACGCAGCCCCATATGCAACTGGACCCTCCGGGTTCGCTGTTTCCGAGCATCCCTAAACGTAGCCCTAGTCGGCATCGATGACGACTGAAAAATCAGGCCCCAGGAAATGCGTTACGACCCCTTTTCGCCCATCCAAAAGTGCCCCCAAAGGAAGGCTTTGGGTACAAGTGAACTCCCCAGGGGAGACTTTACGCAGCCCCACATGCAACTGGACCCTCCGGTTTCGCTGTTTCTGAGCATCCCTAAACATAGCCCTAGCCGGCATCGAAGACGACTGAAAAATCAGGCCCGAGGAAATGCGTTGCGAGCCCTTTTCGCCCATCCAAAAGTGCCCCCAAAGGAAGGCTTTGGGTACATCTGAACTCCCCAGGGGAGCCTTTACGCAGCCCCACATGCAACTGGACCCTCCGGGTTCACTGTTCATGAGCAAACCTAAACGTAGCCCTAGCCGTCATCGGAGACGACTGAAAAATCAGGCCCCAGGAAATGCGTTGCAAGCCCCTTTGGACCATCAAAAAGTGCCCCCAAAGGAAGGCTTTAGGTACAAGTGAACTCCCCAGGGGAGCCTTTACGCAGCCCCACATGCAACTGGACCCTTCGGGTTCGATTTTTCCGAGCAACCCTAAATATATCACGAGCCGGCATGGGAGAAGACTGAAAACCCGGTCCCCAGAAAACGCGTTTCAAGCCCCTTTGGACCATCCAAAAGTGTCACCAAAGGAAGGCTTTGGGTACAAGTGAACTCCCCAGGGGAGCCTTTACGCAGCCCCACATGCAACTGGACCCTCCGGGTTCGCTGTTTCCGAGCAAACCTAAACGTAGCCCTGGCCGTCATAGGAGACGACTGAAAAATCAGGCCCCAGGAAATGCGTTGCGAGCCCCTTAGGACCATCCAAAAGTGCCCCCAAAGGAAGGCTTTGGGTACAAGTGAACTCCCCAGGGGAGCCTTTACGCAGCCCCACATGCAACTGGACCCTTCGGGTTCGATTTTTCCGAGCAACCCTAATTATATCCCTAACCGGCATGGGAGAAGACTGAAAACCCGGGCCCCAGAAAACGCGTTGCAAGCCCCTTTGCACCATCCAAAAGTGTCACCAAAGGAAGGCTTTGGGTACAAGTGAACTCCCCAGGGGAGCCTTTACGCAGCCGCACATGCAACTGGACCCTCCGGGTTCGCTGTTCATGAGCAAACCTAAACGTAACCCTAGCCGTCATCGGAGACGACTGAAAAATCAGGCCCCAGGAAATGCGTTGCAAGCCCCTTTGGACCATCCAAAAGTGCCCGCAAAGGAAGGCTTTGGGTACAAGTGATCTCCCCAGGGGAGCCTTTACGCAGCCCCACATGCAACTGGACCCTCCGGGTTCGCTGTTCCTGAGCAAACCTAAACGTAGCCCTAGCCGTCATCGGAGACGAGTGAAAAATCAGGCCCCAGGAAATGCGTTCCGAGGCCTTTTCGCCCATCCAAAAGTGCCCCCAAAAGAAGGGTTTGGGTACAAGTGAACTCCCCAGGGGAGCCTTTACGCAGCCCCACATGCAACTGGACCCTCCGGGTTCGCTGTTTCCGAGCATCCCTAAACATAGCCCTAGCCGGCATCAAAGACAAGTGAAAAATCAGGACCCAGGAAATGCGTTGCGAGCCCCTTCGGACCATCCAAAAGTGCCGCCAAAGGAAGGCTTTGGGTACAAGTGATCTCCCCAGGGGAGCCTTTACGCAGCCCCCCATGCAACTGGACCCTCCGGGATCGCTGTTCCTAAGCAAACCTAAACGTAGCTCTAGCCGTAGTCGGAGACGACTGAAAAATCAGGCCCCAGGAAATGCGTTCCGAGGCCTTTTTGCCCATCCAAAAGTGCCCGCAAAGGAAGACTTTGGGTACAAGAGAACTCCCCAGGGGAGCCTTTACGCAGCCCCACATGCAACTGGACCCTCCGGGTTCGCTGTTTCCGAGCATCCCTAAACATAGTCCTAGACGGCATCGGAGACGACTGAAAAATCAGGCCCCAGGAAATGCGTTGCGAGCCCTTTTTGCCCATCCAAAAGTGCCCCCAAAGGAAGGCTTTGGGTACAAGTGAACTCCCAGGGGAGCCTTTACGCAGCCCCACATGCAACTGGACCCTCCGGGTTCGCTGTTTCCGAGCATCCCTAAACATAGCCCTAGCCGGCATCGATGACGACTGAAAAATCAGGCCCCAGGAAATGCGTTGCGAGCCCTTTTCGCCCATCCAAAAGTGCCCCCAAAGGAAGGCTTTGGGTACATCTGAACTCCCCAGGGAGCCTTTACGCAGCCCCACATGCAACTGGACCCTCCGGGTTCGCTGTTCATGAGCAAACCTAAACGTAGCCCTAGCCGTCATCGGAGACGACTGAAAAATCAGGCCCCAGGAAATGCGTTGCAAGCCCCTTTGGACAATCCAAAAGTGCCGCCAAAGGAAGGCTTTGGGTACAAGTGAACTCCCCAGGGAGCCTTTACGC
>NW_027076325.1:0-35889 GCF_963932015.1 Anas acuta | reverse complement strand
AAGGTTAATTAATTAGTTAATTAATTAACGAGAAAGTTAATCAGTGATTGGGTAGGTTAATTAATGATTGGGGGGAAGCTGGGGGGGGATATGGGGTGGGGAAAGGGGGTGGGGAGGGGAAAAGGGGTGGGGAGGGAGGGGAAAAAGGGAAGTGAGGGTTAGTTAATTAGGAAATTAATTAGGTAATTAATTAATGAGAAAGTTAATCAGTGATTGGGGAAATTAATTAGTGATTGGGGGGAAGATTGGGGGGAAAATTGGGGGGATATGGGGTGGGGAGAGGAAAAGGGAAGGGAAAGGGGTGAGGAGGGAGGGGAAAATGGAAGGTAAAAGATTAATTAATTAGTTAATTAGTTAATTAATTAGAGAGAAAGTTACTCAGTGATTGAGTAGGTTAATTAATGATTGGCGGAAAATTGGGGGGATATGGGGTGGGGAAAGGAGGTGGGGAGGGGAAAAGGGGTGGGGAGGGAGGGGAAAAGGGGAAGTAAGAATTAATTAATTAGGTAATTAATTAGGTAATTAATTAATGAGAAGGTTACTCAGTGATTGGGTGGGTTAATTAGTAATTAGGGGGAAAATTGGGGGGATATGGGGTGGGGAAAGGGGGTGGGGAGGGGAAAAGGAGTGGGGAGGGAGGAGAAAAAGGGAAGTGAGGGTTAGCTAATTAATTAATTAATTAGTTAATTAATTACTTAATTAATGAGAAAGTTAATCAGTGATTGGGGAAATTAATTAGTGATTGGGGGAAGATTGGGGGGAAAACTGGGGGGATATGGGGTGGGGAAAGGGGGTGGGGAGAGGCAAAGGGGGTGGGAAGGGGAGTAAAGGGGTTGGAAAGGGAAGGTAAAGGGGGAGTGGGGTCTAATTAATTAGCTAATTAGTTAATGAGAAGGTTAATAAACTCATTAAGCAGGTTAATTAATGATTCAGGAGAAAATTGGGGGGATATGGGGTGGGGAAAAGGGGTTGGGAAGAGTAAAGAAGGGCAATTTGGGGTGAAAAAGGGGGAAAATGGTAAAATTGTGGGGTTTTATGGGGGAGGGAAGGGGAAGGGGGCCTGGGGGGGGCAAAAAAACTGGGTAAGGGGATAAATAGGGGGAAAATTGGGGTTAAAAAGGCGGAAAATGGTAAAATTATGAGGTTTTATGGGGAAGGCAAGGAGAAGGGGGGGCAAAGAAATGGGGGAGGGGGGTAAATAAGGGGAATTTGGGGTGAAAAAGGGGGAAAATGGTAAAATTATGGGGTTTTATGGGGAAGGGTGCCTGGGGGGGGCAAATAAAGGGAATTTGGGGTAAAAAAAAAGGGGGGAAAACGGTAAAATTATGGGGTTTTAGGGGGGGAGGTTGGGGAAAAGGGGCTTGGGGGGACCCAAAGAGATGTGGGAGGGGGTAAAGAAGGGGAATTCGGGGTTAAAAATGGGGAAAACGATAAAATTATGTTTTTTGGGGGGAAGTGAAGGGGAAGGGGGGGGAATAGGGGCTTGGGGGGCCCTAAAGAGATTGGGGAGGGGGTAAAGAAGGGGAATTTGGGGTAAAAAAGGGGGAAAATGGTAAAATTATGGGGTTTTATGGGGAAGGGTGCCTGGGGGGGGCAAATAAAGGGAATTTGGGGTAAAAAAGGGGGAAAACGGTAAAATTATGAGGTTTTACGGGAGAGGAAGGGGAAGAGGGCCTGGGGGGGGGCAAATAAGGGATTTGGGGTAAAAAAGGGGGAAAACGGTAAAATTACGGGGTTTTATGGGGGGAGGAGGTGGAAGAGGGGCTGAGGGGGGGGGGCAAAGAGATGGGGGAGGGGGTAAAGAAGGGGAATTTGGGGTGAAAAAGGGGGAAAATGGTAAAATTATGCGGTTTTATAGGAGTAGGAGGGGGAAGAGGGCTTGGGGGGGGCAAATAAGGGGAATTTGGGGTAAAAACAGGGGAAAGCGGTAAAATTATGGGGTTTTATGGGGGGAGGAAGGGAAGAGGGGCTGGGGGGGACCCAAAGAGATAGGGGAGGGGGTAAAGAAAGGGAATTTGGGGTGAAAAAGGGGGAAAATGGTAAAATTATGGGGGTTTTATGGGGTTTTATGGGGGGAGGGAAGGGGAAGGGGGCCTGGGGGGGGGGCAAATAAGGGGAATTTGGGGCGAAAAAGGGGGAAAACGGTAAAATTACGGGGTTTTAAGGGGAAGGGTGCCTGGGGGGGCAAATAAAGGGAATTTGGGGTAAAAAAGGGGGAAAACGGTAAAATCATGGGGTTTTCTGTGGAAGTGAAGGGGAAGGGGGAGGAATAGGGGCTTGGGGGGCCCTAAAGAGATTGGGGAGGGGGTAAAGAACGGGAATTTGGGGTAAAAAAGGGGGAAAATGGTAAAATTACAGGGTTTTATGGGGAAGGGAAGGGGAATTTGGGGTTAAAAAGAGGGAAAACGGTAAAATTACGGTTTTTTTTGGGGGAGGGAAGGGGAAGGGTGCCTGGGGGGGTGCCAAATAGGGGGAATTTGGGGTAAAAAAGGGGGAAAACGGTAAAATTACGGTTTTTTGGGGGGAGGGAAGGGGAAGGGTGCCTGGGGGGGTGCCAAATAAAGGGAATTGGGTTAAAAAAGGGGCACTCACGGTGGAGGAGATGCCGCCCAGGCGCAGCGGCTCGATGAGGGTGGTGGGGGGCTGCTCCTCGCGGGGGGGGGGGCGGCGGGGGGGGGGCCGCTTCTCAGGGGGGCCCCCCCCCGGCCCCGCCGGCCTCCGCCGCTCCCCGCTTGGCCCCGGCGCCCGACATGGCTTCAGGGAAGCGGTTTTTGGGTGATTTTGGGGCTTTTTTGGGTGTTTTTTGGGTGTTTTTTAAGGGGGGGGCGCGGGGAGGCCTCAGCAGCCGCTGCCGCCCCGCGGGCTGGGCCGCGGCGCTGTGCGCATGCGCGGCCGCCTCAGGCGCAGCCCCGCCCCCTGCGCATGCGCGAAGGGAGGGGGGCGGTTGCCACGGTAACGGAGCGAGGGGCGGGGCTTGTTGCTATGGCAACGGGGAAGGGCGGGGCTTGTTGCTATAGTAACAGGGAGGGGAGGAGCGGTTGCCACGGTAACGGAGCGAGGGGCGGGGCTTGTTGCTATGGTAACGGGGAAGGGGCGGGGCTTGTCGCTATGGTAACGGGGAGCGAGGGGCGGGGCGCGGCTCTTAAAGGGGCCGCGTCCCGCTTTGGGGAAATTTGGGGGGGGCCCCAAATCCCTCCCCAGGGACCCCACTGGGTGCCCCCCCGCCCTACAGGCGCCCCCGAACCCTATGGGGAGCCCCCAAATCCCCATAGGGACCCCCCCAGGCCTAAATTTCCCCTCTTTAACCCCATTTCCCCCCTAAACCCCATAAAGCCCCCCAAAACCCATAAAGACCCCCCCCAAAATCCCATAGGGACCCCCCAAAACCCCCCACCGGACCCCCCCATTTCATAGGGACCCCCCCATTAACCACACTAACCCCCCCAAAGCTCCCTTTCCCCCAAAAACCCCCCTCCCCTACAACCCCCCCCTCCCCCTAAAGCCCCCCCTCCCCTAAAAAGCCCCTCCCCCTTCTAAATCTCCCCCCCCCCACACCCCAATTTTGGGGTCCCCCCCCCCAAAACTCTCCGTTTTCAACCCTTTATTCATCGCGTCTCTCCCGCAGAGGAAAGCTTACAGCCGCCGCCTGGACACCCGACACCCCCAAAATCCCCCCTTTTCCCACCCAAATTTATTTATTTAACCCCCCACCCCACCCCAAAAAATAAAAATAAAAAATAAAAAATAAAACCCCACCGGGGTCCCCCCCCCCCCCCCCCCCAGCCCGGCACAAAGCACCTTTGCATAGATCGTGTTGAAAAGGAACCTATTTTACATGGGGCTGTACAGGGGGCCGCGCCCCCGCCAATGTACACGGGTAAAAAACGGCCCCCCCGGGGCCCCCCCCCTCCCCCCAAAACGCCCCCCCCCCCCCCCTTTTCCCCGCCAAAAAAGATGGCCGACGGCGGGGACAAGATGGCCGCCGGGAGGGCAAGATGGCCGCCGGAGCCGGCGGCTGTTGGAGTCAAGATGGCTGCCGGGATGCTGGGGGCCAAGATGGCCGCCGGCTACGGGGGTCCGCGGGGGTTCAGATGGCGGCCGAGGAGGCGGCGTGGTCCGGGTTAAGATGGCCGCCGGGAGTGGCGGGTGTTGGGGACAAGATGGCCGCCAGCAGGGGTGTCCGTTGGGGACAAGATGGCCGCCGAGGCGGGTGTGTGGTGGGGACAAGATGGCCGCTGGTGGCTGCAATCACTGGGGCCAAGATGGCCGCCGGGGGTGGCGCTGAGGAAGAGGAAGGCGCTGAGATGAGGTTGAGGCAAGATGGCCGCTGGGTGTGATGTCATGGGGTTCAAGATGGCCGCCAGCAGTGACGTCACAGCGCACAAGATGGCCGCCTCCTCTGACATCACGGGGTTCAAGATGGCCGCCAGGCCTGAGGCATGCTGGAAACAAGATGGCTGCCACTATGACGTCATGGGCCTTAAGATGGCCGCTGCTTCCTCTGACATCACGGGGATCAAGATGGCTGCCGGCTGTGACGTCACCTCGTTCAAGATGGCCGCCTCTTCTGACATCACTTCCTTCAAGATGGCCGCCGGTGTGATGTCACAGGGTTCAAGATGGCCGCCAGATGTGATGTCACGAGGCTCAGTGTCACAGCTCTGACGTCACTCCCGGCCTCCAGGCGGCCATCTTGGGGCCTCCAGCGGCCATCTTGGGTGGCCGCTGAGCTCAGGCAGTCAGAGGGCAGCAGGGCGGCCATCTTGGTGGTCGGCCATCTTGAATGTCGGCCATCTTAGGATGGATGTTGGCCATCTTCAACGTCAGCCATCTTGAGATGTCAGCCATCTTGGGATTCAGCCATCTTGGATGTCGGCCATGTTCAGGAGTTGACCATTTTGGACATCAGCCATCTTGAGCTGTCAACCATCTTGCATGTCGGACAGCTTCAATTGTCAGCCATCTTGAGGTGTCGGCCATCCTGGACATCAGCCATCTTGGAGGTTAGCCATATTGGAGGTCAGCCATCTTGAAACATCATCCATCTGGGACGTCAGCCATCTTGAGAGGTCAGCCATTTTGACGTCGGCCATCTTGGAGGTTAGCCATATTGGGGGTCGGCCATCTTGGATGTCGGCCATCTTGGACGTCAGCCATCATCAAATGTCGGCCATCTTGGAGGTCAGCCATCTTGAAACATCCTCCATCTGGGATGTCAGCCATCTTGAGATGTCGGCCATCTCGGAGATCGGCCATCTTGAAATGTCAACCATCTTGGACGCCAGCCATCTCAGATGTCGGCCATCTTGGAGGTCAGCCATGTTGGATGTCGGCCATCTTGGATGTCAGCCATGTTCAAGTGTTGACCATCTTGGACGTCAGCCATCTTGGAGGTTAGCCATATTGGGGGTCAGCCATCTTGAACTGTCAGCCATCTTGGTTGTTGGCCATCTTGGACATCAGCCATCTTCAAATGCCGGCCATCTTGGACATTGGCCATCTCAAACTGACAACCACCTTGCATGTCGGCCATCTTGAACCGTCAGCCATCTTGGCTGTCGGCCATCTTGGACGTCAGCCATCATCAAATGTCGGCCATCTTGCAGGTCAGCCATCTTGAAACATCCTCCATCTGGGACGTCGGCCATCTTGAGATGTCGGCCATCTTGGATGTCAGCCATTTTGGACAACAGCCATCTTGGAGAACGGCCATCTTGAAACATCCTCCATCTTGGACGCCAGCCATCTCAGATGTCGGCCATCTTGTCCGTCAGCCATCTTGCCTGTCGGCCATCTTGCGAGGCCGCCCGCCAGCCCTTTCCGAGCGCCACCGGCGGCCATTTTGCCCGCGCCCCCTCCTCTCCCCCACCCGCCGCGCCCGGCCCCTCCCCGGCCGCCCGTCGGCCATCTTGCCGGCCCCCGCGCGGCCCGCGCGGTGGGTGCCGGGTTGGGTGCCGGGGAGGGGGAAGAGTCAGCGGGGGGGGGGCGGGCGGTGACGTCACCGGCGAGGGTGGTGACGTCATCGGCGCGGGCGGTGACGTCGTCGGCGTCGCGGGCGGTGCTTTGGTGGGCGCGGGGGGCGGCGGGGGCGGCGGTGACGTCGGCGTTGTCACCGCGGGGACTTGCGGCGTCGATGTCACCGGGGCGGGGCGACGTCAGACCCCAGACCCCAAAAACGAGGCCCCAGACCCCAAAACCAGGCCCCAGACCCCAAAAACGAGTCCCCAGACCCCAAAAAACAGGTCACAGACCCCCAAATCAACCCCCAGCCCCCTCGTAGCAGATGTCAGACCCCAAAAAGTAGGTCCCAGACCCCAAAAACGAGGCCCCAGACCCCAAAAAGTAGATCCCAGACCCCCCCAAATCAACCCCAGCCTCCTCATAATAGATGTCAGACCCCAAAAGAGGCCCTAGATCCCCCAAATGAGGTCCCAGACCCCCAAAACAAGCCCCCAGCCCCCAAAAGAGAGCCCCCAGACCCCAAAAACCAGCCCTTGGACCCCAAAAACAAGGCCCCGGACACCAAGAGAGCCCCCAGACCCAAAAAGTAGACCCCAGAGCCCCCAAACCAACCCCAGCCCCCTCATAACAGATGTCAGACCCCAAAAACGAGTCCCTGGACCCCAAAAACCAGGTCATGGACCCCAAAAAACAGCCCCCAGCCCCCCAAAAACAGCCCTTGGACCCCAAAAACGAGGCCCCGGACCCCAAAATCGAGGCCCCGGACCCCAAAAACGCCCCCCCAGACCCCAAACCCCCCCCCCCTCACCCTCCTCATCCTCGGCGGCGAACTCCTCGTCGTCCTCGCGGGGCTCCCAGGGCCGCTTGTCCCTGCGCAGCAGCGCCTGGAAGGGGGGGGGGGGGGACAGGAGGTGACGGGGGGGGGCTTGGGGACATTTTGGGACATTTTGGGGACATTTCGGGGGGTTTTGGGGTCACCTTATGTCCCCAACAGCCCCCCCCCCCTCCCCCCCCAAATCCCCGTCCCCAGCCCACACAGCGCATGCGACTCAGCGCCCTCCCCCTATTTAGCGCCCTCCCCCTATTTATCTAGCTGTCCCGTTTTAGGAGCCCCGCCATATCTAAAATGTCCGACGCGGTGAGGGAGCGGAGAAGCGGAGCTGCTTGGACGGACCCCCCCGACCCCCTCATGGAGCAGCTGCAGGAGGTGAAGGCTGTGGCCTAAAGGGAAGGGGGGGAGGCCTCGTTAAGGGTCCCGAGCCCCCAAACTGGGGGTTTTTAGCCCCAAAACTGGCGTTTCACCTGTAGGGAGACGCGGAGGGGGCGCCGGAGGGCGTGACTGGGGGGGGGGTGGGTTAATTAGTGGGGGTTAATTAGGGGGGGGAGGTGGGTCTGGGGGAGGGCATTGAGGGAAAATTGGGTGGGATTTGGGGGAATTTGCGGGTCTGGGGAAGGTATTGGGGGTTGAGGGAATTGGGGGGGGTTGGGGAGAGGGTTTGGAGGGGAATTGGAGGGATTTGGGGAAATTGGGGGGGATTTGGGGAAATCGGGGCAGAACTGGGGGGTTTGGGAGCGCTTGGGGGAAATTGGGAACTCGGGACGGGGTTGGGGGAGGATTGGGGGGTTTGGGAGGAATTGGGGCGTTTGGGGGGGAGACTTGGGTGGGTTTTGGGGGCAAGTGGGGGGATTTTGGAGGAAACCGGGGGGAACTGGGGGGGTTTAGGGGCCGCAGGGTGCCTCACACCAATGGTCTGTACCCCACAGCGGGGGCCTGAGGTGTCTGAAGGAGCTCGGGGGGAGCTGGTGGAGACTGAGGGGGGTGAAAAGGGGGCTGGGGGCAGCGGTGACCCCGCAGCGGAGTTTTGGGTGGTCCCCAAAAGCTCCCCGGGGTGCAAATAGGATCGGAGGGAAGAGGTGACGCGGGGACAGCGGGATGGGAGGTGGCATGGAGCTGGCGAGGAAGCAGCCGAGGAAAAAAGCGCCGGCGCCCGCCAAAAACCTCCTGGAAGAGGTGGAGGAGGAGGAGGAGAAGCTGAGGCCCCAGCAGCACCCCACCAGGTGGGTGTTTTTTTTGGGGCGATTTGCCCCGATCTGGTGTGCCCAGGACCCGGGCAGCGCCGCCACGTGCCCGAGCACATGGGGAGAAGGAGCCGAGAGATTCTCCTCCCGCCAGCTGTGCTTTTTAGGTCAGTTTTTACCATTTTCTGACAGGAAAAGCGAGTTTTTTGTGTTTTTTTCAGCGTTTACGGGGCAAGGGGCGTGTGGGGTCGCCCCTTCAAACCCGCGGCAGGGCTCTGAGGGCGGGGGGCAGCCTGCATCCTCCTGGGACTCTGGTGTTACTTTCCTCTCCTGCACCTCCTGAGGTAAGCGAAGCCCCCACGGCACAAAATTGGGGCCATGCGGACCCCAAACGGGGTCACCGGGGCCTGCTGGCACCCCCCAACCCCAAACCTGTGGCTATCCCCTAGCCCCAGTACCCCTACATCGTGGTCGTGCTGCTGCTGCTCGAGGTCCTGCTGCTGCCGGACGGTGAGCACCCCCGTGAGGACCCCGGAATGACGAATCCCTTTGTGGGGTGATGGCTGAGCCCCCCTTTTTCCCCCTCCCGCAGGCACCAACCTGCTGCGGGGCCTCTCCACGCGGCTGTCCTCCATGCTCAACGCCACCACCGTGGGCGGGACGGTGGATCTGAAGCAGCAGTACAGCGTCTCAGCCGTCACCATCACCAACCCGTTGGAGTGCTGCCTGTGGGGCATCCAGGTCCACATCGGGGACTCGCTGGCCAACGGTGGC
Source organism: Anas acuta (assembly GCF_963932015.1). Classification (NCBI taxonomy): domain Eukaryota; kingdom Metazoa; phylum Chordata; class Aves; order Anseriformes; family Anatidae; genus Anas; species Anas acuta. The sequence continues at coordinate 27,135 of NW_027076325.1, read as the reverse complement.
AGGAACAACCCCACGTGAGTTATACGGCAAATTTCACCCCAGAAAGGGGCTGTTCAGCCCCCAAAGCGGTCTGTTCGGACCCCAAAACGGGGCGTTCCACCCCAAAACCGGCTGTTCAGACCCAAAACGGGGGTGCTTGGACCCCAAAATGGCTTCTCTCTGGCAGCTGCGGGGCTTTCGTGGACACCGCCCGCGGCATCACCAGCACGGGCTGCAATGGGCTGCTGGGCCGCTACGTCTCCATCGCCCTCTCCGGCTGCCTCAACTCCCTCGAGCCGTGCAAGGTGGAGCTGACGATGCAGAGCTGCCACCCCCCACTCAGCGGTAAGTGACAAATTTCACCCCAAACGGGCAATTTCGCCCAGAAAGGTGCTGTTCAGACGCCAAAACGGGGCGTTCCACCCCAAAATGGGGGTGTTCAGACCCCAAATCAGGGCATTCCACCCCAAAACCGGGCTGTTCGGACCCCACGGCCACGGTTCAGTGGGGGAGGAGCGGGGGGATGCCAGGGTGGGCTGGCGTCACCGCCCCACTTGTGCTTGTCCCCCCAGCCCGAAATCTGGCGCTGTGGCGCCCGGCGCTGCAGTCCTCTGTGGCCTGGGCAGCTGGCTATGCCACCGACGGGCAGCACGGCTCCTGCAGCTCCACGTGGCGCCAGCACGAGCCCTGGTGGGCCGTGGACCTGGGTGGGCAGCACGCGGTGACGGCAGTGCTGGTGAAGAGCAAGCAGAGCCTGCAGGGCGCCCAGGTCCTCGTGGGCAACGTGCCGGCCAAGCACGGCCGCAACAACGCCATGTGAGTGGGGTGGATGACGCCACGGGGGCTGCTCGGCACCCCCCCGACCCCACTCATCTTTTTTTTTTTTTTTCCCTTTTCTCTCCTGTTTTTTGCCCCCCCCCCCCCCCCCCCCCCCCCCGTGTGACAGCTGCGGTGTCATCGCCAACGCCAGGTCCGGCACCGTGTGCTGCCAGGGCTGCAGGGCCGCTACGTCTCCATCATCATCCCCGAGCGCAAGGCCAGGCTGAAGCTGTGCGAGGTCAAGGTCTACGGCACCTTCCAGGAGCCCTGAGCGACCCCCAGGGGTCCCCGCGCTGTCCCCATCCCTTCCGTGGGCACCCAGGGGTCCTCATCCCGCAGCGGGGTCGCCAGGGGGGCCGGGCCCTACAGCGTGCCAGGAAAATATTCTAATGCTAATAACGCTAATAATAATAATAGCAGTAGTAGTAATTTCCCCGTTTTCCCCATTTCTGGACCAACTCCCCATTTTGGATAACAATTGCCCATCTTTTGGAGGAACAATTTCCACTTTTTTGGGAACATCTCCCCCTTTTTTCTTGAAGAGTCCCCCTTTTTATGCATTATATATATTATACATCGTATATATTACATATTACATACATTATATTATTACATATAATTATATATTACGTATACACGTTATATACTAGATATAAACTTAAATATACTTAAATTTATACTAAGATATAATTAAGTTTAACATTCTATGAGCTCGTAAATACTTTTTAATTAAAGTAAATAATTTTTATTTTAATTTCTATGAGGAAAATTAAACTGAAACCAGGACCCCATGAAATGGCTGAGTGCGACTGCGGCGCCCCAAAGTGCAATGGTGTGGGATGGGATTGGGGATGAGGAGATGGGATGGGATTAGGGCCGGGATTGGGATGGGATTAGGGGTTCGGGATATGGGATGGGCGTGCGCCCTGGCCAACCTGGCCCTAGAACCCAAAGGAGCCCGCGATGTCCTGCAGGAGGGTGAGTGCTGCCCAAAAGGGCCCTAAAAGGCATAAAATGGCCCCAAAATGTGGCTGGGGGGGGGGGGGGGGGGAATGGCACTAAATGATACTAAAATGGCCCTAAAAGGCACAAAATGCAACCAAAAGGAACCCAAAAGGACCCCAAATGGCACAAAATGGACCCTAATAGGCATGAAATGGCACAAAATGGCCCCAAAAGGACCCTAAGTGGCAGGAAATAGGGCCAAAAGGACCCTAAAAGGCACCAAAAGGGACCAAAAGGACCCTAAGTGGCACCCCCATTTTTGGGGTCCCAGCCCTACATTTGGGGATCCCACACCCCCTTTTTAGGATCCCACACCCCAATTTTGGGGTCCAGCCCCCCCTTTTGGAGTCCCAGTGCCCCCTTTTTGTCCCCTGTGAGCCCCTTTTTGACCCCTGAGCCCACTTTTTGGGGTCCAACACCCCAATTTTGGACCCCACACCCCAATTTTGGGCCCCCACCTGCCCCCCAGTAGCGGTTGACCAGCAGCAGGGTGGCGTCGTCGGTGGCCTTTTTAGGATCCCAGTCCCCCTTTTCGACCCCCACTCCCCCATTTCGGGATCCCAGCCCCCTTTTCAGACCCCACACCCCAATTTTGGGGTCCAGCCCCCCCTTTTGGGGTCCCAGTGCCTCTTTTTGTCCCCTTGAGCTCCTTTTCATCCCCCATGCTCTCCTTTTTGTCCCCCGTGAGCCCCTTTTGACCCCTGTGAGCCCACTTTTTGGGATCCCAGCCCCCTTTTTGGACCCCACACCCCAATTTTGGGGTCCCACCCAATTTTGGGCCCCCACACCCCAATTTTGGGGTCCAGCCCCCCCTTTTTGGGTCCCAGTGCCCTTTTTGTCCCCCTTGAGCCCCTTTTTGACCCCTGTGAGCCCACTTTTTGAGGTCCCACAGCCCCTTTTCGGACCCCACACACCCAATTTTGGGCCCCCCCCAAATTTTTTGGGCCCCCACCTGCCCCCAGTAGCGGTTGACCAGCAGCAGGGTGGCGTCGTCGGTGGCCTTTTTTGGGGTCCCAGCCCCTTTTCGTCCCCTTGAGCCCCTTTTTGACCCCCATGTGCCCCTTTTCGGACCCCACACCCCAATTTTGGGACCCCACACACCCAATTTTGGGACCCCACACCCCAATTTTGGGGTCCCAGTGCCCCTTTTTGTCCCCCTTGAGCCCCTTTTCCTCCCCCTTGAGCCCCTTTTTGACCCCTGTGAGCCACTTTTTGGGGTCCCAGCCCCCTTTTCGGACCCCACACCCCAATTTTGGGACCCCACACCCCAATTTTGGGGTCCAGACCCCCTTTTTGGGATCCCAGTGCCCTTTCTGGGCCCTGTGAGCCCCTTTTTGTCCCCCTTCAGCCCCTTTTCGTCCCCCACAAGCCCCTTTTTGGCCCCCCTGAGCCCACTTTTTGGGGTCCAACACCCCAATTTTGGGGTCCCGCCCCAATTTTGGGACCCCACACCCCAATTTTGGGATCCCACACCCCAATTTTGGGATCCCAGTGCCCCTTTTTGTCCCCCTTGAGCCCCTTTTCATCCTCCTTGAGCCCCTTTTTGACCCCTGTCCCACTTTTTGGGATCCCAGCCCCCTTTTGACCCCCCACACCCCAATTTTGGGACCCCCCCAAATTTTTTGGGCCCCCACCTGCCCCCAGTAGCGGTTGACCAGCAGCAGGGTGGCGTCGTCGGTGGCCTTTTGTGGGGTCCCAGCCCCCCTTTTGGCCCCCCACTCCCCCATTTCGGGATCCCAGCCCCCTTTTGACCCCCCACGTCCCAATTTTGGGACGGACCCCACACCCCAATTTTGGGACCCCACACCCCCTTTTCGTCCCCCTTGAGCCCCTTTTCATCCTCTTTGAGCCCCTTTTTGACCCCTGTGAGCCCCCTTTTGACCCCCCACACCCCCTTTTGGGACCCCACACCCCAATTTTGACCCCCCACACCCCAATTTTGGGACCCCCCCAATTTTTTGGGCCCCCACCTGCCCCCAGTAGCGGTTGACCAGCAGCAGGGTGGCGTCGTCGGTGGCCTTTTTTGGGGTCCCAGCCCCTTTTCTTCCCCCTTGAGCACCCTTTTGACCCCCCTCACCCCCTTTTCGGACCCCACACCCCAATTTTGGGTCCCACACCCCAATTTTGGGACCCCACACCCCAATTTTGGGATCCAGGCCCCCCTTTTGGGGTCCCAGTGCCCCTTTCTGGGCCCTGTGAGCCCCTTTTTGTCCCCCTTGAGCCCCTTTTTGACCCCTGTGAGCCCCTTTTTGGCCCCCCTGAGCCCACTTTTTGGGGTTTCACCCAATTTTGGGGTCCCACACCCCAATTTGGGGCCCCCACCTGCCCCCAGTAGCGGTTGACCAGCAGCAGGGTGGCGTCGTCGGTGGCCTTTTGTGGGATCCAGCCCCCCTTTTGGCCCCCACTCCCCCATTTCGGGATCCCAGCCCCCTTTTGACCCCCCACAGCCCAATTTTGGGACCCACAGCCCAATTTTGGGACCCCACAGCCCAATTTTGGGATCCCACACCCCAATTTTGTCCCCCTTGAGCCCCTTTTTGACCCCTGTGAGGCCCACTTTTTCGGGTCCCAGCCCCCTTTTTGGACCCACACCCCAATTTAGGGGTCCAACACCCCAATTTTGGGGACCCCACACCCCAATTTTGGGATCCCACACCCCAATTTTGGGACCCCACACCCCAATTTGGGACCCCACACCCCAATTTTGTCCCCCTTGAGCCCCTTTTCATCCTCCTTGAGCCCCTTTTTGACCCCTGTGAGCCCCTTTTTGGCCCCCCTGAGGCCCACTTTTTGGGGTCCCAGCCCCCTTTTGACCCCCCACACCCCAATTTTGGGGTCCCACACCCCAAATTCGGGCCCCCACCTGCCCCCAGTAGCGGTTGACCAGCAGCAGGGTGGCGTCGTCGGTGGCCTTTTTTGGGGTCCCAGCCCCCTTTTGACCCCCCTGAGCCCACTTTTTCGGGTCCCAGCCCCTTTTTGGACCCCACACCCCAATTTTGGGGTCCAACACCCGTTTTTGGATCCAGCCCCCCCTTTTGGGGTCCCAGTGCCCCTTTTGTCCCCCTTGAGCCCCTTTTCCTCCCCCTTGAGCCCCTTTTGACCCCTGTGAGCCCACTTTTTGGGGTCCCAGCCCCCTTTTCGGACCCCACACCCCAATTTTGGGGTCCAACACCCCAATTTTGGGATTCCACACCCCAATTTTGGGACCCCACACCCCAATTTTGTCCCCCTTGAGCCCCTTTTTGGCCCCCCTGAGCCCACTTTTTGGGGTCCAACACCCCAATTTTGGGGTCCCAGCCCCCTTTTGACCCCCCCACACCCCAATTTTGGGACCCCCCCAAATTTTTTGGGCCCCCACCTGCCCCCAGTAGCGGTTGACCAGCAGCAGGGTGGCGTCGTCGGTGGCCTGGCGCTTCTCCAGCTTCTCGATGCGCTCCCGCAGCTCGTCCTCGCACGCCTGCCGCTGCTCCAGCCGCTCCGCCAGCTTCTTGTTCTTGAACTGCAGCACCTTCAGGTCCATCTCCTCCTGCGGGGTAATTAGCGGGGTAATTAGCAAGGTAATTAGCAAGGTGATTAGCACGGTGATTAGGTGAGAGGGAGGGGAGGGGGTGGGGAGGGGTGGGGAGGGGTGGGAGGGGATATGGGGTGGGGAAAGGGGTGGTGAGGGGAAAAGGGGAGTGAGAGTTAGTTAATTAGGGAATTAATTAGGTAATTAATTAGGTAATTAATTAATGAGAAAGTTAATCAGTGATTGGGGAAACTAATTAGTGATTCGGGGGAAGATTGGGGGATATGGGGTGGGGAAAGGGGTTGGGGAGGGGAAAAGGGGGTGGAAGGAGAGGAAAAAGGGAAGTGATGGTTAACTAATTAGCTAATTAATTAGTTAATTAATTAGTGAGAAAGTTAATCAGTGATTAGGTAGGTTAATTAATGATTGGGGGGAAACTGGGGGGGATATGGGGTGGGGAAAGGGCTGGGGAGGGAAAAGGGGGTGGGAAGGAGAGGAAAAAGGGAAGTGAGAGTTAGTTAATTAGGTAATTAATTAGGTAATTAATTAATGAGAAAGTTAATCAGTGATTGGGGAAATTAATTAGTGATTGGGGAAGATTGGGGGGAAAATTGGGGGGATATGGGGTGGGGAAAGGGGGTGGGGAGGGAGGATAAAAGGGAAGTGAGGGTTAGTTAATTAGGGAATTAATGAGGTAATTAATTGGTTAATTAATTAATGAGAAGGGTACTCAGTGATTGGGTAGGTTAATTAACGATTGGGGGAAAATTGGGGGGATATGGGGTGGGGAAAGGGGGGTGGGGAGGGGAAAAGGAAGGGGAATTGGGGTAAAAGGGGGAAAACGGTAACATTAGGGAGTTTTATGGGGGAGGAGGGGGCCAAAGGGATGTGGGGGGGGCAAATAAGGGGAATTTGGGGTGAAAAAGGGGGAAAATGGTAAAGGGGGGGAAGGAGAATGGAGGAGCAAAGAGATATGGAGATGAAAATAAGGGGAATTTGGGGTAAAAAAGGGGGAAAATGGTAAAATTTTGGGTTTTTAAGAGGAAGGGTGCCTGAGGGGGGGGCAAATAAAGGGAATTTGGGGTAAAAAAGGGGGAAAACGGTAAAATTATGGGGTTTTATGGGGGGAGGTTGGGGAAAAGGGGCTGGGGGGACCCAAAGAGATGGGGGAGGGGATAAAGAAAGGGAATTTGGGGTGAAAAAGGGGGAAAATGGTAAAATTATGGGGTTTTAAGGGGAAGGGTGCCTGAGGGGGGGGCAAATAGAGGGAATTTGGGGTAAAAAAGGGGGGAAAACGGTAAAATTATGGTGTTTTTTTTGGGGGGAGGAAGGGGAAGAGGGGCTGGGGGGGGCCCAAAGAGATGGGGAAGGGGGCAAATAGGGGGAATTTGGGTAAAAAAGGAGGAAAACGGTTAAAATTACGGGGGTTTTATGGGGAGGGAAGGGGAATTTGGGGTAAAAAAGGGGGGGGGAAAACGGTAAAATTACGTTTTTTTGGGGGGGAGGGAAGGGGAAGGGTGCCTGGGGGGGTGCCAAATATGGGGAATTTGGGTAAAAAAGGGGGGGAGGAAACGGTAAAATTACGGGGTTTTATGGGGGGAGGAGGGGGAAGGGTGCCTGGGGGGGTGCCAAATAGGGGGATTTTGGGTTAAAAAAGGAGAAACTCACTGTGGAGGAGATGCCGCCCAGGCGCAGCGGCTCGATGAGGGTGGTGGGGGGCTGCTCCTCGCGGGGGGGGGGCGGCGGGGGCGGGGGCCGCTTCTCAGGGGGCCCCCCCCCGGCCCCGCCGGCCTCCGCCGCTCCCCGCTTGGCCCCGGCGCCCGACATGGCCTCGGGGGGGGTGGGTTTTGGGGGGTTTTGGGGCTTTTTTGGGTGTTTTTTGGGTGTTTTTTAAGGGGGGGGGGGGCGCGGGGAGGCCTCGGCAGCCGCTGCCGCCCCGCGGGCTGGGCCGCGGCGCTGTGCGCATGCGCGGCCCGCCTCACGGCGCAGCCCCGCCCCCTGCGCATGCGCGGAGGGAGGGGGGCGGTTGCCACGGTAACGGAGCGGGGGGGGGGGCGGGGCTTGTTGCTATGGTAACGGAGAGGGGCGGGGCTTGTTGCTATAGTAACAGGGAGGGGCGGGGGGCGGTCGCCATGGTAACGGAGGGGCGGGGCTTGTTGCTATGGTAACAGGGAGGGGCGGGGCTCGTCGCTATGGTAACGGGGAGCGAGGGGCGGGGCGCGGCTCTTAAACGGGCCGCGTCCCGCTTTGGGGAAATTTGGGGGGGGCCCCAAATCCCTCCCCAGGGACCCCACTGGGTGCCCCCCCCCGCCCTATAGGCGCCCCCGAACCCTATGGGGAGACCCCAAATCCCCACAGGGACCCCCCCCAGCCCTAAATTTCCCCTCTTTAACCCCATTTCTGCCCTAAACCCCATAAAGCCCCCCCAAAATCCATAAAGCCCCCCCCAAAACCCCATAGGGACCCCCCAAAACCCCCCCCCGAACCCCCCCATTTCATAGGGACCCCCCCATTAACCACACTAACCCCCCCCAAAGCTCCCTTTCCCCCCAAAACCCCCCTCTCCTTCAACCCCCCCCTCCCCTAAAGCCCCCCCTCCCCTAAAAAGCCCCCCCCCCTTCTAAATCTCCCCCCCCCCACACACCCCAATTTTGGGGTCCCCCCCCCAAAACTCTCCGTTTTCAACCCTTTATTCATCGCGTTCTCTCCCGCAGAGGAAAAGCTTACAGCCGCCGCCTGGACACCCGACACCCCCAAAAACCCCCTTTTCCCACCCAAATTTATTTATTTAACCCCCCCCCACCCCCCCAAAAAAAATAAAAAATAAAAAATAAAAACTAAAACCCCACCGGGGTCCCCCCCCCCCCCCCCCAGCCCGGCACAAAGCACCTTTGCATAGATCGTGTTGAAAAGGAACCTATTTTACATGGGGCTGTACAGGGGGCCGCGCCCCCGCCAATGTACACGGGTAAAAAACGGCCCCCCCGGGGCCCCCCCCCTCCCCCCAAAACGTCCCCCCCCCCCCTTTTTCCCCCGCCAAAAAAGATGGCCGCCGGCGGGGACAAGATGGCCGCCAGGAGGGCAAGATGGCTGCTGGAGCCGGCGGCCGCTGGAGTCAAGATGGCTGCCGGGATGCTGGGGGCCAAGATGGCCGCCGGCTACGGGGGTCCGCGGGGGTTCAGATGGCGGCCGAGGAGGTGGCGTGGTCCGGGTTAAGATGGCCGCCGGGGGTGGCGGGTGTTGGGGACAAGATGGCCGCCAGAAGGGGTGTCCGTTGGGGACAAGATGGCCGCCGAGGCGGGTGGGTGTTGGAGACAAGATGGCCGCTGGTGGCTGGGAGCAAGATGGCCGCCGGGGGTGGGAGGAAGAGGAAGGCGCTGAGGTGAGGTTGAAGCAAGATGGCCGCTGGGTGTGACATCACGGGGTTCAAGATGGCCGCCGGTCTGACGTCACGGGGTTCAAGATGGCCGCCAGGTGTGACGTCACAGCATTCAACATGGCTGCCTTGTATGACATCATGGGGTTCAAGATGGCCGCCAGGCCTGAGGCACGCCGGGAACAAGATGGCTGCCACTATGACGTCACGGGCTTCAAGATGGCCGCCGCTTCCTCTGACATCACGGGGATCAAGATGGCTGCCGGCTGTGACGTCACCTCGTTCAAGATGGCCGCCTTTTCTGACATCACTTCCTTCAAGATGGCCGCCGGTGTGACGTCACAGGGTTCAAGATGGCCGCTGGTGTGACGTCACAATGGTCAGTGTCCCGGCTCTGACGTCACTACCGGCCTCCAGGCGGCCATCTTGGGGCCTCCAGCGGCCATCTTGGTGGTCGGCCACCTTGGAGGTCCGCCATCTTGAGATGTCAGCCATGTTCAAGTGTTGGCCATCTTGGATGTTGAACGTTTGGGTGTCGGCCATCTTCAAATGGCGGCCATCTTGGACATTGGCCATCTCCAATTGTCAACCATCTTGGATGTCAGCCATCTTGTAATGTCGGCCATTTGGATGTTGGCCATCTTCAACGTTGGCTATCTTTGACGTCGGCCATCTTGGATGTCGGCCATGTTCAGGAGTTGACCATCTTGGATGTCGGCCATCTTGAGAGGTCGGCCATTTTGGGTGTCGGCCATCTTAGATACGAGCCATCTTCAGTGCCGGCCATGTTGGACATTGGCCATCTCAAACTGTCAACCACCTTGGCTGTCGGCCATCTTGAATGTCAGCCATCTTGTAATGTCAGCCATTTGGATGTCGGCCATCTTAGACGTTGGCCATCTTGAGATGTCGGCCATCTTGGATGTCGGCCATCTTGGATGTTGGCCATGTTCAGGAGTTGACCATTTTGGACGTCGCCCATCTTGAGCTGTCAACCATCTTGTATGTCGGACATCTTGAATTGTCGGCCATCTTGAGGTGTCGGCCATCTTGGACGTCAGCCATCTTCAAATGTCAGCCATCTTGAAACATCTTCCATCTGGGATGTCGGCCATCTTGGAGGTTGGCCATATTGGAGGTCAGCCATCTTGAAATGTCGGCCTTCTGGAAGGTCAGCCATGTTGGATGTCAGCCATCTTGGATGTTGGCCATGTTCAAGTATTGACCATCTTGGACGTCAGCCATCTTGAGAGGTCGGCCATTTTGGGTGTCGGCCATCTTAGATGCGAGCCATCTTCAACTGCCGGCCATCTTGGACATTGCTCATCTCGAGCTGTCAACCATCTTGCATGTCGGACAGCTTGAATTGTCGGCCATCTTGAGGTGTCGGCCATCTTGGACGTCAGCCATCTTCAAATGTCAGCCATCTTGAAACATCTTCCATCTGGGATGTCGGCCTTCTTGGAGGTTGGCCATCTCGAGATGTCGGCCATCTTAGATGTCAGCCATGTTCAAGTGTTGACCATCTGGGACGTCAGCCATCTTGAGAGGTCGGCCATCTTGGACATCAGCCATCTTCAAATGTCGGCCATCTTGGATGTCGGCCATCTTGGAGGTTAGCCATATTGGAGGTCGGCCATCTTGAGATGTCGGCCATCTTGGAGGTCAGCCATGTTGGATGTCGGCCATCTTGGATGTCGGCCATCTTGGATATCAGCCATCTTCAAATGTCGGCCATCTTGGACGTCAGACATCTTGGAGGTTAGCCATATTGGGGGTCGGCCATCTTGGACGTCAACCATCTCGGATGTCAGCCATCTTAGAGGTCAGCCATCTTGAAATGTCATCCATCTGGGACGCCAGCCATCTCAGATGTCGGCCATCTTGTCCGTCAGCCATCTTGCCTGTCGGCCATCTTGCGAGGCCGCCCGCCAGCCCTTTCCGAGCGCCACCAGCGGCCATTTTGGCCGCGCCTTCTCCTCTCCCCCACCCGCCGCGCCCGGCCCCTCCCATGCCGACCGTCGGCCATCTTGCCGGCCCCCTCGGGGGGCAGCGGGGGGTCACGTCTTGGCCTTGCGGCCTCGCAGAGCCGCCGCCGGTGCCGGGGGAGGCTCGGGGGGCGTCGTGGGCCCCCCGGGGGCGCCGGCGGTGCCGGTGGCGCATCGCCGCGGGGGCTGCCGCCTCCTCCTCCTCCTGGCGGGGGGCGGCGGGGGCCGGCGGCGGCGGTGGTGCCGCGGAGCCCCCCCGGCCCCCCTGCGGCGCCGCTTGGCCGGGGGGGGCCTGCGGCGGGGGGCTTCGTCCCCGCTCCCCTCGTGGTCGGAGGAGGAAGAGGAGGAGGAGGAGGAGGAAGGGGAGGAAGGCGGGGGGGAGGCGCGGGGGCGCCGCCGCCGGCCCGGTTCGCGCTCCAGGGGGGCCATCAGCGCCCCCCCCGGGTGCCGCCGGGTGCTGCGGGGGGCCGGGGGGGGCGAGGCGCTGCTGTCGGGGGACGCCCGCTTGGGGGGGCGCCCCCGCCGCCGTTTCCCGGGGCTGGAGGGGGTCGCGGGCACCGAGCCCACCCCCGCGGAGGGGGGGGGCACCACCGCGAGCCGGCCGCCCCCGGCGCCGCTGTTTGCCGGGGGGGGAGCGGCGTCGGCGCGGACCCCCCCGGCGTTTCGGGGGGCGCCCCCGGCGGCGTTTTGGGGGCGCGGGGCTGGCGGCGGGGCTGCCGGCCCCCCCCCCCCCCCTCGGGGTCGTGGCGGCGGCGGCGGGGGCGTCCCGGGGCCGGGGGGGGCTCCAGGACGGTGACGAGGCGGCCGGGGAGCTGCCGCAGGACTTTGGCCGCCGGCCCCGGCGCGCGGCTCTGCCGAATTTCCACGTCCGCGCTGCGGCGCCGCCGGGGGCCCCGGGGGGGTTGAGTTGGGGGGGGAGGAAGAAGAGGAGGAGGAGGAGGAGGAGGAGGAGGAGGAGGAGGGGGAGGGGGAGGGGGGGGTGATGACGTCACGCTGGGGGGTTCTGACGTCACCGGGGAGGGGACGGGGGGCGGGGATGGGGGTGGCGGGGGTGACGCCGCGGCGGGCGCCGGGGAGGGGGGAAGAGTCAGCGGGGGGGGGGGCGGGCGGTGACGTCACCGGCGAGGGTGGTGACGTCATCGGCGCAGGCGGTGACGTCATCGGCGGGGGCGGGTGACGTCGTCGGCGCGGGCGGGTGACGTCGTCGGTGGCGGCGGTGACGTCGTCGGCGGTGCTTTGGTGGGCGCGGGGGGCGGCGGGGGCGGCGGGGGACGTCGCCGGGGCTGCTTGTGACGTCACGGCGGCGGCGTGTGACGTCACCGGCGTCGCTTCTGACGTCACCGGGGCCGGTTGTGACGTCACCGGGGCGGCGGCGGGGGCTGGCGGCGGTGACGTCGGCGGCGTTGTCACCGCGGGGACTTGCGGCGTCGATGTCACCGGGGCGGGGCGTGACGTCACCGGGGCGGGGCGTGACGTCACCGGGGTGGCGTGTGACGTCACCGGGGCTCCGTGTGACGTCACCGCGGCGCCGGGTGACGTCGCCGGGCGGGGGGAGGCGGTGGCGGCCGCCCGGAGCCGTTGGCTGGCGCGGGTGCCGGCGCGCTCCGGGAGGGGTCGGGGGGGACCCCGAGCCCTTCGGGGGGGGTCTGCGGGGACCCCCGGGGCCTTCGTCGGTCCCCCCCGGGGTCCCCGGCGCCCCCCCGGCCCCCGGGGCTGCTTCCTCCTCCTCCTCTTCCTCGGCCGGCAGCCGGAAGCGCCCCTCGCCCTTGGCCTGGTCGATGTCCTTGCGCGCCGCCTCCACCTGCTCCTGGGGGGGGGGGACAAAAAAAGGGGGCACCCATGGGTGCTGGGGGCACGGGGGGGGGGTGAGGGTGCCCCCACCCCACTGCCAGACCCATGGGGGGGGAGCTTGTCACATAGTGGGGAGCGCCCAGGTTATACTGGTTTGTCCCCAGTTCTTACTGGGAGGTACTGGGAGTCCCCCAGTCCCTCCCCAGCACCCATGGGTGCCCCCCACCCATATTAGGGTCCTATGGGTGCCCCCACCCCACAGCCAGACCCATGTGGGGGGCGCTTGAGGTGTAGTTGGGGTCAGCCAGGGCATACTGGGGTGTTACCAGTTGGTACTGGGAGGTACTGGGAGCCCCCCAGCACCCCGTGGAGCACCCATGGGTGCCCCCACCCATATTAGGGTCCTGTGGGTGCCCCCACCCCATAACCAGACCCCTGTGGGTGTCACTTGTCCCATTGTGGGTGACCCCCAGGTCATACTGGTTTGTCCCCAGTTCTAACTGGGAGGTACTGGGAGTCCTACAGCCCCTCCCCAGCACCCATGGGTGCCCCCACCCATATTAGGGTCCTATGGGTGCCCCCACCCCACTGCCAGACCCATGTGGGGGGCGCTTGTCCCATACTGGGGGGCACCCAGGTCATACTGGGGTGTTCCCAGTTGTTACTGGGAGGTACTGGGAATCCCCCATTCCCTCCCTGGAGCACCCATGGGTGCCCCCACCCATATTAGGGTCCTAGGGGTGCCCCCACCCCACAGCCAGACCCACGTGGGGGGTGCTTGAGGTGTAGTGGGGGGCGCCCAGGGCATACTGGGGTGTTCCCAGTTGGTACTGGGAGGTACTGGGAGTCCCACAGCCCCTCCCCGGAGCACCCATGGGTGCCCCCACCCATTTTAGGCACCTATGGGTGCCCCCACCCCACAGCCAGACCCCCATAGGCATCCCTTATCCCACAACCCAACACCAGTGGCTGCCCCCAGCTCATACTGGTGTCTCCCCAGTTGTTACTGGGATATACTGGGAATCCTCCCAGAGCACCCATGGGTGCCCCCACCCATATTAGGGTCCTATGGGTGCCCCCACCCCATACCCAGCCCCCCATGGGTGTCCCTAATCCCGCGACCCAACACCAGCGGGTGCCCCCAGCTCATACTGGTTTGTCCCCAGTTGTTACTGGGATATACTGGGAATCCCCCATTCCCTCCCTGGAGCACCCATGGGTGCCCCCCACCCATATCAGGCACCTATGGGTGCCCCCACCCCATACCCAGCCCCCCATGGGTGTCCCTTATCCCATGACCCAACACCAGTGGGTGCCCCCAGCTCATACTGGTTTGTCCCCAGTTGTTACTGGGATATACTGGGAATCCCCCAGCCCCTCCCTGGAGCACCCATGGGTGCCCCCCACCCATTTTAGGCACCTATGGGTGCCCCCACCCCATAACCACACCCTGGTAGATGTCCCTTATCCCACGACCCAACACCAGTGGGTGCCCTCAGCTCATACTGGTGTCTCCCCAGTTGTTACTGGGATATACTGGGAATCCCCCAGCCTCCCCCCCAGCACCCATGGGTGCCCCCCACCCATTTTAGGCACCTATGGGTGCCCCCACCCCATACCCAGCCCCCCATGGGTGTCCCTTATCCTGTGGTTGTACACCAGTAGGTGTCCCCCATATCATACTGGTTTGTCCCCAGTTGTTACTGGGATATACTGGGAATCCCCCAGCCCCTCCCAGAGCACCCATGGGTGCCCCCCACCCATTTTAGGCACCTATGGGTGCCCCCACCCCATACCCAGCCCCCCATGGGTGTCCCTAATCCCGTGACCCAACACCAGTGGCTGCCCCCAGCTCATACTGGTTTGTCCCCAGTTCTAACTGGGAGGCACTGGGAATCCCCCCGCCCCCCCCCCCAGCACCCATGGGTGCCCCCCACCCATTTTAGGAACCTATGGCTGCCCCCACCCCATACCCAGCCCCCATGGGTGTCCCTAATCCCGCGACCCAACACCAGTAGGTGCCCTCAGCTCATACTGGTGTCTCCCCAGTTGTTACTGGGATATACTGGGAATCCCCCTGCCCCTCCCCAGAACACCCATGGGTGCCCCCCACCCATTTTAGGGTCCTATGGGTGCCCCCACCCCATACCCAGCCCCCATGGGTGTCCCTTATCCCCCGACCCAACACCAGTAGGTGCCCTCAGCTCATACTGGTTTGTCCCCAGTTGTTACTGGTTTATACTGGGAATCCCCCCGCCCCCCCCCAGCACCCATGGGTGCCCCCCACCCACCTCGGCCTGCTTCAGCTCCTCGCGGCTGACGTCCTCCAGCGAGGCCTCCAGGAAGTTCATGGCGTAGCGCTCGATGGGCGTCAGCTGCGGCAGCGCAGTGTCACCCCCAGGGGACCCAAAATCCCCCAAAATGGCCCCAAAATCCACCCCCCACCAACCTCGGTGGGCCCCAAACGTCCCCGATGTCCCCAAATGTTCTCATTGACCCCAAATGTCTCCAAACGTCCTCATTGACCCCAAATGTCCCCAGATGTCCCAATATTCCTAAATGTCCCCAATGTCCCCAAATGTCCCCAAATATCCCCAAATGTCCCCAATGTCCCCAAATGTCCCCAAATGTCCCCAAATATCCCAAATGTGCCCCAAATATCCCAAATGTGCCCCAAATCCCCCAATGTCCCCAATATCCCTAAATATCGACATCCCCTAAAGCCCAAAATGTCCCCAACACCCCAAAATGTCCCCAAATATCCCTAACCGTCTCCAATATCCCCAAATATCCCAAATGTCTTCACTGTCCCCAAATGTCCCCAAGACCCCCAAATGTCCCCAAACGTCCCCAACATCCCCACATCCCCCGTTCCCCTCCTGGCCACTCCCTCATATCCCCCATGTCCCCATTGTCCCCCCCGTGTCCCCCTGTGCCCCCATTGTGTCCCCCCCATGCCCCCACGTCCCCCCATTGTCCCCACTGTCCCCCCCATGTCCCTATTATCCCCATGTCCCCCCATGTCCCCCCCATTGTCCCCCCACATCCCCCCCATTTCCCCCCCATTGTCCCCATGTCCCCCCCATGTCCCTATTGTTCCCCTTGTCCCCCCCTTGTCCCCGTGTCCCCCCATGTCCCTCCCATGCCCCCATATCCCCCCCTATTGTCCCCATGTCCCCCATTGTCCCCGTGTCCCCCCCATGCCCCCTCATGTCCCCCCCATGCCCCCATGTCCCTATTGTCCCCATCTCCCCATTGTGTCCCCCCCATGTCCCCATTGTCCCCCCATTGTCCCTATTATGTCCCCCCCGTGTCCCTACTGTCCCCATTATGTCCCCCCCGTGTCCCTGTGTCCCCCCCGTGTCCCCCCTTGTCCCCATGTCCCCCCTTGTCCCCATTGTGTCCCCCCCCATGCCCCCCATGCCCTCTATTGTCCCCATCTCCCCATTGTGTCCCCCCCATGTCCCCATGTCCCCATTGTCCCCATGTCCCCCCATTGTCCCCATTGTCCCCATTGTCCCCATGCCCCCTATTGTCCCCATGTCCCCCCCATATCCCTCCCCATGCCCCCCACGCCCTCCCCATGTCCCCATTGTTCCGCCCCATGCCCCCATGTCCCCCCCATGTCCCCATTGTGCCCCCCATGTCCCCATGCCCCCATGTCCCCCCCTTGTCCCCATGTCCCCCCCATGTCCCTATTGTCCCCATGTCCCCCCATTGTCCCCATTGTGTCCCCCCCCATGCCCCCCTTGCCCTCTATTGTCCCCACTGTCCCCTATTGTCCCCATTATCCCCCCCCTTGTCCCCATGTCCCCCCCCATTGTCCTCATGTCCCCATGTCCCCCATTGTCCCCACTGTCCCCCATGCCCCCTATTGTCCCCCCCCATGTCCCCATTGTCCCCCCCCCCCCCCCACCTGCTCGACGAGGGCGGCGATCTCCTGCTCGGCCTTGGAGAGCTCCTCTTCGGCCTCGGGGGCGCCGCGCTCCTCCTCGGGGCTGAGGCTCTCGCTGAACTCGGCCAGCGCCGCCACGCGCTCCGCCTGCGCCTGCGAGGCCGCCCGGATGTCCTCGGGGTCCTCCGCCCCGCACAGCGCCTGCCGGGGGACAACGGGGACGTTGGGGGACATTGGGGACATCGGGGACGTTGGGGACATCGGGGGGTGTTGGGGACATTGGGGACGGCGGGGGGTGTGGGGGTGGAGGGGATGTCAAGGGGTGTAGGTTGGGTGTTGGGGACATCAAGGATGGGGATATGGGGACGTTGGGGACATCAGGGGACAATGGGGACGTTGGGGACGGCGGGGGACAATGGGGACATTGGAGATGTTGGGGGATGTTGGGGACATGGAGGGACATCGGGGTGTTGGGGATGTCAAGGGGTGTTTGGGTGTTGGGGACGTCAATGGGATGTCAAGAATATGGCCATAGGGGACATCAAGGGGACATCGGGGGACAATGGGGACATTGGGGACATCAAGGGACATCGGGGGATGAGGGGGTGGTGGGGACATGGGGGGATGAGGGGGCGTTGGGGACATCAAGAGATGTAGGTTGGGTGTTGGGGACATCAAGGATGGGGACATGGGGACGTTGGGGACATCGGGGGACAATGGGGACGTTGGGGACATCGGGGACGTTGGGGACATCGGGGACATCGAGGACGTCGGGGGGTGTGGGGGACATCGAGGGACATCGGGGTGTTGGGGATGTCAAGGGATGTCAAGAATATGGCCATAGGGGTGTTGGGGACATCAAGGGGACATCAGGGGACAATGGGGACGTCAGGGGGACAACGGGGACGTTGGGGGACAATGGGGACATTGGGGACATTGGGGGGTGTGGGGGTGGTGGGGACGTCGGGGGACATCAGGGTGGTGGGGACGTCAAGGGGTGTAGGTTGGGTGTTGGGGACATCAAGGATGAGGACATGGGGACGTGGGGGACATCAGGGGATGTTGGGGACATCAATGGGACATTGGGGGACGTGGGGACGTTGGGGACGGCGGGGGACAATGGGGACGTCAGGGGGTGTGGGGGACATCGGGGTGGTGGGGACGTCAAGGGATGTAGGTTGGGTGTTGGGGACGTCAACGGGATGTCAAGAATATGGCCATGGGGGTGTTGGGGACATCAAGGGGACATTGGGGGACATTGGGACGTTGGGGGACATGGGGACGTTGGGGACATCAGGGGACATCGGGGACGTCGGGGGGTGTGGGGGTGGTGGGGGCGTCAAGGGGTGTAGGTTGGGTGTTGGGGACATCAAGGATAAGGACGTGGGGACATGGGGGTGTTGGGGACATCAAGGGGACATGGGGATGTTGGGGACATCAGGGGGACAATGGGGACGTTGGGGGACAATGGGGACATCAAGGGGTGTGGGGGTGGTGGGGACATTTGGGGATGAGGGGGCATTGGGGGCGTCAAGGGGTGTAGGTTGGGTGTTGGGGACGTCAACGGGATGTCAAGAATATGGCCATAGGGGACATCAAGGGGACATCGGGGATGTGGGGACACTGGGGACATCAGGGGACAATGGGGACATTGGGGACATCAGGGGGTATGGGGGTGGTGGGGACATTGGGGGATGAGGGGGCATTGGGGACGTCAAGAGATGTAGGTTGGGTGTTGGGGACGTCAAGGATGGGGACATGGGGACGTTGGGGACATCGGGGGACAATGGGGACACTGGGGATGTCGGGGACATCGAGGACGGCGGGGGGTGTGGGGGACATCGAGGGACATCGGGGTGTTGGGGATGTCAAGGGATGTCAAGAATATGGCCATGGGGGTGTTGGGGACATCAAGGGGACATCAGGGGACATGGGGACGTTGGGGACAGCAGGGGGACAATGGGGACATTGGGGACGGCAGGGGGTGTTGGGGACATGGAGGGACATTGGGGTGTTGGGGATATCAAGGGGTGTTTGGATGTTGGGGACGTCAATGGGATGTCAAGAATATGGCCATGGGGGTGTTGGGGACATCAAGGGGACATTGGGGGACATGGGGATGTTGGGGACATCAAAGGATGTTGGGGACATCAAGGGGACATTGAGGGATGAGGGGGCGTTGGGGACATCAAGGGATGTAGGTTGGGTTTTGGGGACATCAACGGAACGTCAAGGGCTATGGGGTGTTGGGGACATCAAGGATAAGGACATGGGGACGTTGGGGACATCAAAGGATGTTTGGGACATCAAAGGATGTTGGGGACATCAAGGGGACATTGGGTGACATCAAGGGGGACATCAAGGATCTGGCCATGGGGGTGCTGGGGACATCGTTGGGGACAATCGTTGGGGATACTGTTGGGAATGTCACTGGGGACATGGTTGGGGACACGTTGGGGAGACGTTGGGGTCATCGTTGGGGACACAAAGACATCGTTGGGGACGTTGTTGGGGACATGGTTGGGGACATCATTGGGGACATGGTTGGGGACATCTTGGGGACATCATTGGGAATATTGTTGGGAATGTCATCGAGGACACGTTGGGGACACGGTTGGGAACGTCATTGGGGACATTATCGGGGACGCGTTGGGGACATTGTTGGGAACATCATTGGGGACACGTTGGGGACGCATTGGGGACGCGTTGGGGACACATTGGGGACATGTTGGGGACACGTTGGGGACACGTTGGGGACACTTTGGGGACGCATTGGGGAGGCGTTGGGGACGCGTTGGGGACACGTTGGGGACGCGTTGGGGACGCGTTGGGGACACGTTGGGGATGCGTTGGGGACGCGTTGGGGACATTGTTGGGGACATGGTTGGGGATATTGTTGGGAACATCGTTGGGGACATCGTTGGGGACACAGTTGGGGACATTATGGGGACATTGTTGGGAATGTCATTGAGGACACGTTGGGGATGCGTTGGGGACGCGTTGGGGACATCGTTGGGGACATGGTTGGGAATGTCATTGGGGACATGGTTGGGGACACGTTGGGGACATCATTGGGGACATGGTTGGGAACGTCATTGGGGACACGTTGGGGACATGTTGGGAACACCATTGGGGACACGTTGGGGACATCGTTGGGGACACGGTTGGGAATGTCATTGGGGACATGGTTGGGGACATCTTGGGGACACGAAGACGTCGTTGGGGACACGTTGGGGACATTGTTGGGAATGTCACTGGGGACACGTTGGGAACGTTGTTGGGGACATGGTTGGGGACACGGTGGGGACACGGTTGGGGACATTATGGGGATATTTTTGGGAATGTCATTGGGGACGCGTTGGGGACACGTTGGGGACACGTTGGGGACGCGTTGGGGACGCGTTGGGGACGCGGTGGGGACACGTTGGGGACACATTGGGGACGCGTTGGGGACGCATTGGGGACACTTTGGGGACGCGTTGGGGAGGCGTTGGGGACGCGTTGGGGACACTTTGGGGACGCGTTGGGGACACATTGGGGACGCGTTGGGGATGCGTTGGGGACACGTTGGGGACACGTTGGGGATGCGTTGGGGAGGCATTGGGGACGCGTTGGGGACACTTTGGGGACGTGTTGGGGACACATTGGGGACACGTTGGGGACACGCATCTGACCTGCTCCAGGATGTGCGTTCGCCGGGTGGCCGCGGGGTCCTCGTCCTCCTCCTGCGGCCCGTCCCTGTCCCTGTCCCTGTCCCTGTCCCTGTCCCTGTCCCTGTCCCTGTCCCTGTCCCTGTCCTTGTCCTTGTCCTTGTCCTTGTCCTTGTCCTTGTCCCTCTCCTTGGTGTCCCCGTCCCGCTCGGGCGCCATGTCGAAGAGCTCCCGGATGGTTTGCTTGGGGACAAGGTGACAACAGGGGGGTCACCGGGGGGGTCTTTTTGTCATCCCCAAGTGCCACCAAGTGCCACCGAGTGCCACCGAGTGCCACCGAGTGTCACCGAGTGTCCCCAAGTGTCCCCTCACCTGCTTGAAGTAGGCGGTGGTGAAGTTGCCCCCCTCGATGGCCATGTCCCCGAGCATCCTCTTCTGGTTGGCTTTTTTTAGGATGTTCTCCTCCACCGTGCGCTCGCTGATCAACCTGGGGGAAAAAAAACAAAAAAAGGTGAGTTTGGGGGAAAAAAGTGACAAAAAGGGACAAAAAGGGACAAAAAGTGACAAAAAGGGATGAAAAGTGACAAAAAGGGACAAAAAGGGACAAAATGGGGATGTCACCCATCGGTAGATGTGGACGTTGGGGAAAAAAACCCCAAAAATAAATTGAGTTTGGGGAAAAAAGTGACCAAAAGTGACAAAAAGAGACAAAAAGTGACAAAAAGGGACAAAAAATGACAAAAAAGGGACAAAAAAGGACAAAAAGGGACAAAAAGTGACAAAAAGTGACAAAATGGGGATGTCACCCACTGGCAGATGTGGACGTCGGGGGAAAACCCCCCCCAAAAAAAATTGAGTTTGGGGAAAAAACTGACAAAAAATGACAAAAAATGACAAAAAGTGACAAAAAGGGACAAAAAGGGACAAAAAGGGACAAAACGGGGATGTCACCCACCGGTAGATGTGGACGTCGGGGGAAACCCCCCCCAAAAAAAATTGAGTTTGGGGAAAAAAGTGACAAAAAGTGACAAAAAGTGACAAAAAATGACAAAAAATTACGAAAAGTGACCAAAAGTGACCAAAAGTGACCAAAAGGGACAAAAAGGGACAAAAAGGGACAAAAAGGGACAAAACGGGGATGTGACCCACCGGTAGATGTGGACGTAGGGGGAAAACCCCCCCCAAAAAAAATGAGTTTGGGGAAAAAAGTGACCAAAAATGACGAAAAATGACAAAAAAAGACCAATAGTGACAAAAAGGGACAAAAAATGACAAAAAATGACAAAAAGTGACAAAAATGGGGATGTCACCCACCAGTAGATGTGGACGTCGGGGGAAAAACCCCCTGAAAAAAAATAAGTTTGGGGAAAAAAGTGACAAAAGTGACCAAAAATGACCGAAAATGACCGAAAATGACCAAAAATGACCAAAATGACCAAAAACGACCCAAAATGACCCAATGTGACAATGTTACCCACCGGTAGATGTGGACGTCGGGGGAAAAACCCGTAAAAAAAATTTGAGTTTGGGGAAAAAAGTGACGAAAAATGATAAAAAGTGACCAAAAATGACAAAAAATGACAAAAAATGACCCAAAACGACCCAAAACGACAAAAAATGACAATGTCACCCACCGGTAGATGTGGACATCGGGGGAAAACCCCACAAAAAAAAATAAGTTTGGGGAAAAAAGTGCCAAAAATGACAAAAAACGACCAAAAATGACCAAAAACGACCAAAAACGACCCAAAACGACCCAAAACGACCCAAAGTGACAATGTCACCCACCGGTAGATGTGGACATCGGGGGAAAACCCCCCAAAAAAAAATAAGTTTGGGGAAAAAAGTGACGAAAAATGACCAAAAATGACCCAAAATGACCAAAAGTGACAAAAAGGGACAAAAAATGACAAAAAATGACAAAAAGGGACAAAAAGGGACAAAAAATGACAAAAAGTGACAAAATGGGGATGTCACCCATCGGCAGATGTGGACATTGGGGGAAAAACCCCCCAAAAAAACATGAGTTTGGGGAAAAAAGTAACCAAAAGTGACCAAAAGTGACCAGAAGTGACCAAAAGTGACCAAAAGTGACAAAAAATGACAAAAAATGACAGAAAGTGACAAAATGGGGACGTCACCCACCGGTAGATGTGGACGTTGGGGGAAAACCCCACAAAAAAAAATAAGTTTGGGGAAAAAAGTGCCAAAAAATGATAAAAAATGACGAAAAATGACAAAAAGTGACCAAAAGGGATAAAAAGGGAGAAAAAGGGACAAAAAGTGACAAAAACGGGGATGTCACCCACTGGTAGATGTGGACGTCGGGGGAAAAACCCGTAAAAAAAAATTGAGTTTGGGGAAAAAAGTGACGAAAAATGACCAAAAATGACCAAAAATGACCCAAAATGACCAAAAACGACCCAAAACGACCCAAAACGACCCAAAATGACAATGTCACCCACCGGTAGATGTGGACGTCGGGGAAAAACCCGTAAAAAAAAATTGAGTTTGGGGAAAAAAGTGACGAAAAATGACCAAAAGTGACCAAAAGTGACCAAAAGGGACAAAAAGTGACAAAAAGTGACAAAAAATGACAGAAAGTGACAAAAAGTGACAAAAATGGGGATGTCACCCACTGGTAGATGTGGACGTCGGGGGAAAAAAAAAACAAAAACAAATGAGTTTGGGGAAAAAAGTGACAAAAAATGACCAAAAGTGACCAAAAGTGACCAAAAGTGACCAAAAGGGACCAAAAGGGACCAAAAGGGACAAAAAATGACAAAAAATGACAAAAAGTGACGAAAAGGGGATGTCACCCACCGGTAGATGTGGACGTCGGGGGAAAACCCCCCCAAAAAAAAATAGTTTGGGGAAAAAAGTGACGAAAAATGACAAAAAATGACAAAAAATGACAAAAAATGACAAAAAGTGACAAAAAATGACAAAAAGGGACAAAAAGTGACAAAAAGTGACAAAAGGGGGATGTCACCCACCGGTAGATGTGGACATTGGGGGAAAAAAAAAAAACAAAAAAACATGAGTTTGGGGAAAAAAGTGACCAAAAATGACCAAAAATGACCAAAAATGACCGAAAATGACCAAAAAACGACCCAAAATGACCCAAAACGACCCAAAACGGCCCAAAATGACAATGTCACCCACCGGTAGATGTGGACGTCGCGGGTCTGGCCGATGCGGTGGCAGCGGTCCTGGGCCTGGGCGTCCATGTGGCGGTTCCAGTCGCTGTCGTAGAAGACCACCGTGTCCGCCCCCGCCAGGTTGACGCCCACCCCCCCGCTGCGGGTGGAGAGGATGAAGCAGAAGATGCGCTTGTCCGCGTTGAAACGCTCCATCAGGGCCTGCGGGGGGGACGGGGGAGGTGGGTTGGGGGGGGGTCTTTGGGGTGGGGGGGGTGTGGAGACCCCGTAGGGTGGGGTTTTTGGGGTGAAAAACCCCATAAAAGTGGTCCTAAATATCAAAATCCTATATAAAAGGTGTCAAAATCCTATATCAGAAGGTGATGGAGAACCCAAATCTTGCCCAAATCCTGCCCAGGGGACATCAAAATGAATTGGGGGGGGGGGTCTTGGGGTGGGGGACACATGGGGACCCCATAGGGTGGAGTTTTTGGGGTGAAAACCCCATAAAAGTGGTCCTAAATACCAAAATCCTATATAAAAGGTGTCGAAATCCCATAAAAGAAGGTGATGGGACACCCAGATATGCCCAGGATGACGTCAAAATGAATTGGGGGGGGGTCTTGGGGTGGGGGGGGGCGTGGGGGGGCTGTGGGGTGGGGTTTTTGGGGTGAAAACCCCATAAAAGTAGCCCTAAATACCAAAATCCTATATAAAGCTGGTAAAATCCCATAAAGGAAGGTGATGGAGAACCCAAATCCTGCCCAAATCCTGCCCAGGAGGATTCAAAATGGGTTGGGGGGGGGTCTTGGGGTGGGTGGGGGGCGTGGGGGGGCTGTAGGGTGGGGTTTTTTGGGGTGAAAACCCCATAAAAGTGGTCCTAAATATCGAAATCCTATATAAAAGGTGTCGAAATCCCATAAAGGAAGGTGATGGAGAACCGAGATCTTGCCCAAATCCTGCCCAGGAGGATTCAAAATGGGTTGGGGGGGGTCTTGGGGGTGGGGGGGGCGTGGGGGGGCTGTGGGGTGGGGTTTTTGGGGTGAAAACCCCATGGAATGGGTCCTAAATATCAAAATCCTATATAAAAAGTGTCGAAAATCCCATAAAGGAAGGTGATGGAGAACCCAAATCTTGCCCAGGGGACATCAAAATGGATTGGGGGGGGGGGTCTTTGGGGTGGGGGGGGACGTGGGGACCCCATAGGGTGGGGTTTTTTGGGGTGAAAACCCATAAAAGTAGCCCTAAATATCAAAATCCTATATAAAAGGTGTCGAAATCCCATAAAGGAAGGTGATGGAGAACCCAAATCCTGCCCAAATCTTGCCCAGGGGTCATCAAAATGAATTGGGGGGGGGGGGTCTTGGGGTGGGGGGGTTATGGGGACCCCATAGGGTGGGATTTGGGGGGTGAAAACCCCATTAAAGTAGCCCTAAATATCAAAATCCTATATAAAAGGTGTCGAAAATCCCATAAAAGAAGGTGATGGG
This sequence comes from Anas acuta, assembly GCF_963932015.1. Taxonomy (NCBI): domain Eukaryota; kingdom Metazoa; phylum Chordata; class Aves; order Anseriformes; family Anatidae; genus Anas; species Anas acuta. Next base: position 2,494 of record NW_027076325.1, on the reverse strand, counting down.
ACACCCAGATTATGCCCAGGATGATGTCAAAACGGGTTGGGGGGGGGTCTCGGGGGGTGGGGGGGGACGTGGGTGGTCTTTGGGTGGGGTTTTTGGGGTGAAAACCCCATAAAAGTGGTCCTAAATATCAAAATCCTATATAGAAGGTGTCGAAATCCTATATGGGAGGTGATGGAGAACCCAAATCTTGCCCAGAGACATCAAAATGGGTTGGGGGGGGGTCTCGGGGGTGGGGGGGACGTGAGGACCCCATAGGTGGGGTTTGGGGGGTGGGGACCCCATGGAAGGGGTCCCAAATGGCTCGATCCTATATATGGACCCTCACAAGCCCCCCAAATCCCCCAAAACCCCCACTTTTTCCCCCAAACCCCAAAACCCCCCACTTTTTCCCCCAAAACCCCCACTTCTCCCCCAAATCCCCCCCAAACCACCACCTTTTCCCCCAAAAATCCCCCAAAACCCCCCACTTTTTCCCCAAAAACCCCCAAAACCCCCACTTTTTCCCCCCCAAATCCCCCCAAACCCCACTTTTTCCCCCAAAAAAACCCACTTTTTCCCCCAAAACCCCCACTTTTTCCCCAAATCCCCAAAACCCCCACTTTTCCCCCCCAAATCCCCCAAAACCCCCACTTTTTCCCCCCAAAACCCCCCCAACCCCCCCACACCCCCCCCAACCCCACAATTTCCCCAAAATCCCCCCAAACCCCCCCATTTTCTCCCATTTCCCCCCTGCACCTCCCCCTGCTCCACCTCCTTTATCCCCCTCGTGTCCCCTCGTGTCCCCTTGTCCCCTCCATGTCCCCCCCATTGTCCCCATGTCCCCCCCACCCAAATTTCCCCCCCAACCCACCCCTCATTTTCCCTCCTTTTCCCCCCTATTTCCCCCCTTTTCCTCCATTTTTTCCCCATTTTCTCCCATTTTCTCCTGTTTTTTCCCCCTTGTCCCCCCCCCATGTTCCCCCCCCCGTGTCCCCATGTCCCCCCTGTCACCTGTCTCTGCTCCACGCGGGTGCTGCCGTCCATTTCCCCATTTCCCCCATTTCCCCCATTTTCCCCTGTTTTTTCCCCCATTTCCCCCCCTTTTTTCCCATTTTCTCCCGTTTTTTCCATTTTCCCCATTTTTTCCCATTTTCTCCCATTTTTCCCCCATTTCCCCCCCTGTCACCTGTCTCTGTTCCACGCGGGTGCTGCCGTCCATTTCCCCGATTTCCCCCATTTCTCCCCCAAATCCCCCCATTTTTCCCATTTTTTCCCATTTTTTCCCATTTTCTCCATTTTTCCCCCATTTTCCCCCCCACCTGTCTCTGCTCGACGCGGGTGCTGCCGTCCATTTCCCCCATTTTCCCCATTTCCCCCCATTTCCCCCCCTTTTCTCCTGTTTTTTCCCCATTTTTTCCCATTTTTCCATTTTTCCCCATTTTTCCCCATTTTTTCCCATTTTCCCCCATTTTTCCCCCATTTCCCCCCTGTCACCTGTCTCTGCTCCACGCGGGTGCTGCCGTCCATTTCCCCCGATTTCCCCCATTTTTTCCCCATTCCCCCCATTTTTCCCCATTTCTCCCCCATTTCCCCCATTTTCCCCCATTTTTTCCCATTTTCTCCCATTTTTCCCCATTTCCCCCCCCCATTGTCCCCATGTCCCCCCCCGTCACCTGTCTCTGCTCTACGCGGGTGCTGCCGTCCATTTCCCCCCCATTTCCCCCATTTTTTCCCCATTTCTCCCCCAAATCCCCCCCTATTTTCCCCATTTTCCCCTGTTTTTCCCCATTTTTCCCATTTTCTCCCATTTTTCCCCCATTTCCCCCCCCCTGTCACCTGTCTCTGCTCATGCGGGTGCTGCGTCCATTTCCCCCATTTCCCCCCCAAATCCCCCCATTTCTCCCCCATTTCCCCCATTTTTTCCCCATTTTCTCCCGTTTTTTTCCCATTTTTTCCCATTTTCTCCCATTTTCTCCCCAATTTCCCTCCCTTTGTCCCATGTCCCCCCCCACCTGTCTCTGCTCCACGCGGGTGCTGCCGTCCATTTCCCCCATTTCCCCCATTTCTCCCCCAAATCCCCCCCATTTCCCCCCCTTTTCCCCATTTTTTCCCATTTTTTCCCATTTTTCCCATTTTTTCCCATTTTCTCCCATTTTTCCCCCATTTTCCCCCCCACCTGTCTCTGCTCGACGCGGGTGCTGCCGTCCATTTCCCCCATTTTTCCCCATTTCCCCCCCATTTCCCCCCTTTTCTCCTGTTTTTTCCCCGTTTTTTCCCATTTTTCCCATTTTTTTCCCATTTTCCCCCTTTTCCCCATTTTTTCCCATTTTCTCCCATTTTTCCCCCATTTCCCCCCCTGTCACCTGTCTCTGCTCCACGCGGGTGCTGCCGTCCATTTCCCCCCATTTTTCCCCATTTCCCCCCCATTTCCCCCATTTTTTCCCCATTTCCCCCCATTTCCCCATTTTTTCCCCATTTCCCCTGTTTTTTCCCCATTTTCCCCCTGTTTTTTTCC
>NW_027076324.1:0-62605 GCF_963932015.1 Anas acuta | reverse complement strand
AAAAGTGCCCCCAAAGGAAGGCTTTGGATACAAGTGAACTCCCCAGGGGAGCCTTTACGCAGCCCCACATGCAACTGGACCCTCCGGGTTCGATTTTTCCGAGCAACTCTAAATATATCACTAGCTGGCATGGGAGAAGACTGAAAACCCGGGCCCCAGAAAACGCGATGCAAGGCCCTTTGGACCATCCAAAAGTGTCTCCAAAGGAAGGCTTTGGGTACAAGAGAACTCCCCAGGGGAGCCTTTACGCAGCCCCACATGCAACTGTACCCTCCGGGTTCGCTGTTCCTGAGCAAACCTAAACGTAGCCCTAGCCGTCATCGGAGACGAGTGAAAAATCAGGCCCCAGGAAATGCGTTACGAGCCCTTTTCGCCCATCCAAATGTGCCCCCAAAGGAAGGCTTTGGGTACAAGAGAACTCCCCAGGGGAGCCTTTACACAGCCCCACATGCAACTGGACCCTCCGGGTTCGCTGTTTCCGAGCATCCCTAAACATATCCCTAGCCGGCATCGAAGACGACTGAAAAATCAGGCCCCAGGAAATGCGTTGCGAGCCCTTTTCGCCCATCCAAAAGTGCCCCCAAAGGAAGGCTTTGGGTACAAGTGAACTCCCCAGGGGAGCCTTTACGCAGCCCCACATGCAACTGGACCCTCCGGGTTCGCTGTTTCCGAGCATCCCTAAACATAGCCCTAGACAGCATCGAAGACGAATGAAAAATCAGGCCCCAGGAAATGCGTTGCGAGCCCTTTTCGCCAATCCAAAAGTGCCCCCAAAGGAAGGCTTTGGGTACAAGAGAACTCCCCAGGGGAGCCTTTACGCAGCCCCACATGCAACTGGACCCTCCGGGTTCGCTGTTTCCGAGCATCCCTAAACATAGTCCTAGCCGGCATCGAAGACATGTGAAAAATCAGGCCCCAGGAAATGCGTTGTGAGCCCTTTTCGTCCATCCAAAAGTGCCCCCAAAGGAAGGCTTTGGATACAAGTGATCTCCCCAGGGGAGCCTTTACGCAGCCACACATGCAACTGGACCCTCCGGGTTCGATTTTTCCGAGCAACCCTAAATATATCACTAGCTGGCATGGGAGAAGACTGAAAACCCGGGCCCCAGAAAACGCGTTGCAAGCCCCTTTGGACCATCCAAAAGTGTCACCAAAGGAAGGCTTTGGGTACAAGTGAACTCCCCAGGGGAGCCTTTACGCAGCCCCACATGCAACTGGACCCTCCGTGTTCGCTGTTCCTGAGCAAAACTAAACGTAGCCCTAGCCGTCATCGGAGACGAGTGAAAAATCAGGCCCCAGGAAATGCGTTCCGAGGCTTTTTCGCCCATCCAAAAGTGCCCCCAAAGGAAGGCTTTGGGTACAAGTGAACTCCCCAGGGGAGCCTTTACGCAGCCCCACATGCAACTGGACCCTCCGGGTTCGCTGTTCATGAGCAAACCTAAACGTAGCCCTAGCCGTCATCGGAGACGACTGAAAAATCAGGCCCCAGGAAATGCGTTGCAAGCCCCTTTGGACCATCCAAAAGTGCCCGCAAAGGAAGGCTTTGGGTACAAGTGATCTCCCCAGGGGAGCCTTTACGCAGCCCCACATGCAACTGGACCCTCCGGGTTCGCTGTTCCTGAAAAACCGAAACGTAGCCCTAGCCGTCTTCGGAGACGAGTGAAAAATCAGGCCACAGGAAATGCGTTGCGAGCCCTTTTCGCCCATCCAAAAGTGCCCCCAAAGGAAGGCTTTGGGTACAAGAGAACTCCCTAGGGGAGCCTTTACGCAGCCCCACATGCAACTGGATCCTCCCGGTTCGATGTTTCCGAGCATCCCTAAACATATCCCTAGCGGGCATCGAAGACGACTGAAAAATCAGGCCCCAGGAAATGCGTTGCGAGCCCTTTTCGTCCATCCAAAAGTGCCCCCAAAGGAAGGCTTTGGGTACAAGTGATCTCCCCAGGGGAGCCTTTACGCAGCCCCACATGCAACTGGACCCTCCGGGTTCGCTGTTCCTGAGCAAACCTAAACGTAGCCCTAGCCGTCTTCGGAAACGAGTGAAAAATCAGGCCCCAGGAAATGCGTTCCGAGGCCTTTTCGCCCATCCAAATGTGCCGCCAAAGGAAGACTTTGGGTACAAGAGAACTCCCCAGGGGAGCCTTTACACAGCCCCACATGCAACTGGACCCTCCGGGTTCGCTGTTTCCGAGCATCCCTAAACATATCCCTAGCCGGCATCGAAGACGACTGAAAAATCAGGCCCCAGGAAATGCGTTGCGAGCCCTTTTCGCCCATCCAAAAGTGCCCCCAAAGGAAGGCTTTGGGTACAAGTGAACTCCCCAGGGGAGCCTTTACGCAGCCCCACATGCAACTGGACCCTCCGGGTTCGCTGTTTCCGAGCATCCCTAAACATAGCCCTAGACAGCATCGAAGACGAATGAAAAATCAGGCCCCAGGAAATGCGTTGCGAGCCCTTTTCGCCAATCCAAAAGTGCCCCCAAAGGAAGGCTTTGGGTACAAGAGAACTCCCCAGGGGAGCCTTTACGCAGCCCCACATGCAACTGGACCCTCCGGGTTCGCTGTTTCCGAGCATCCCTAAACATAGTCCTAGACGGCATCGAAGACATGTGAAAAATCAGGCCCCAGGAAATGCGTTGTGAGCCCTTTTCGTCCATCCAAAAGTGCCCCCAAAGGAAGGCTTTGGATACAAGTGATCTCCCCAGGGGAGCCTTTACGCAGCCACACATGCAACTGGACCCTCCGGGTTCGATTTTTCCGAGCAACCCTAAATATATCACTAGCTGGCATGGGAGAAGACTGAAAACCCGGGCCCCAGAAAACGCGTTGCAAGCCCCTTTGGACCATCCAAAAGTGTCACCAAAGGAAGGCTTTGGGTACAAGTGAACTCCCCAGGGGAGCCTTTACGCAGCCCCACATGCAACTGGACCCTCCGTGTTCGCTGTTCCTGAGCAAAACTAAACGTAGCCCTAGCCGTCATCGGAGACGAGTGAAAAATCAGGCCCCAGGAAATGAGTTCCGAGGCTTTTTCGCCCATCCAAAAGTGCCCCCAAAGGAAGGCTTTGGGTACAAGTGAACTCCCCAGGGGAGCCTTTACGCAGCCCCACATGCAACTGGACCCTCCGGGTTCGCTGTTCATGAGCAAACCTAAACGTAGCCCTAGCCGTCATCGGAGACGACTGAAAAATCAGGCCCCAGGAAATGCGTTGCAAGCCCCTTTGGACCATCCAAAAGTGCCCGCAAAGGAAGGCTTTGGGTACAAGTGATCTCCCCAGGGGAGCCTTTACGCAGCCCCACATGCAACTGGACCCTCCGGGTTCGCTGTTCCTGAAAAACCGAAACGTAGCCCTAGCCGTCTTCGGAGACGAGTGAAAAATCAGGCCACAGGAAATGCGTTGCGAGCCCTTTTCGCCCATCCAAAAGTGCCCCCAAAGGAAGGCTTTGGGTACAAGAGAACTCCCCAGGGGAGCCTTTACGCAGCCCCACATGCAACTGGATCCTCCCGGTTCGATGTTTCCGAGCATCCCTATACATATCCCTAGCGGGCATCGAAGACGACTGAAAAATCAGGCCCCAGGAAATGCGTTGCGAGCCCTTTTCGTCCATCCAAAAGTGCCCCCAAAGGAAGGCTTTGGGTACAAGTGATCTCCCCAGGGGAGCCTTTACGCAGCCCCACATGCAACTGGACCCTCCGGGTTCGCTGTTCCTGAGCAAACCTAAACGTAGCCCTAGCCGTCTTCGGAAACGAGTGAAAAATCAGGCCCCAGGAAATGCGTTACGAGGCCTTTTCGCCCATCCAAATGTGCCGCCAAAGGAAGACTTTGGGTACAAGAGAACTCCCCAGGGGAGCCTTTACGCAGCCCCACATACAACTGGACCCTCCGGGTTCGCTGTTTCCGAGCATCCCTAAACATAGCCCTAGCCGGCATCGAAGACAAGTGAAAAATCAGGACCCAGGAAATGCGTTGCGAGCCCCTTCGGACCATCCAAAAGTGCCCCCAAAGGAAGGCTTTGGGTACAAGTGAACTCCCCAGGGGAGCCTTTACGCAGCCCCACATGCAACTGGACCCTCCGGGTTCGATTTTTCCGAGCAACCCTAAATATATCACTAGCTGGCATAGGAGAAGACTGAAAACCCGGGCCACAGAAAACGCGTTGCAAGCCCCTTTGGACCATCCAAAAGTGTCACCAAAGGAAGGCTTTGGGTACAAGTGAACTCCCCAGGGGAGCCTTTACGCAGCCCCACATGCAACTGGACCCTCCGTGTTCGCTGTTCCTGAGCAAACCTAAACGTAGCCCTAGCCGTCATCGGAGACGAGTGAAAAATCAGAACCCAGGAAATGCGTTGCGAGCCCCTTTGGACCATCCAAACGTGCCCCCAAAGGAAGGCTTTGAGTACAAGAGAACTCCCCAGGGGAGCCTTTACGCAGCCCCACATGCAACTGGACCCTCCGGGTTCGCTGTTCCTGAGCATCCCTAAACATAGTCCTAGACGGCATCGAAGACGAGTGAAAAATCAGGCCCCAGGAAATGCGTTGCGAGCCCCTTTGGACCATCCAAACGTGCCCCCAAAGGAAGGCTTTGGGTACAAGAGAACTCCCCAGGGGAGCCTTTACGCAGCCCCACATGCAACTGGACCCTCCGGGTTCGCTGTTTCCGAGCATCCCTAAACATAGTCGTAGACGGCATCGAAGACGACTGAAAAATCAGGCCCCAGGAAATGTGTTGCGAGCCCTTTTCGCCCATCCAAAAGTGCGCCCAAAGGAAGGCTTTGGATACAAGTGAACTCCCCAGGGGAGCCTTTACGCAGCCCCACATGCAACTGGACCCTCCGGGTTCGATTTTTCCGAGCAACTCTAAATATATCACTAGCTGGCATGGGAGAAGACTGAAAACCCGGGCCCCAGAAAACGCGATGCAAGGCCCTTTGGACCATACAAAAGTGTCACCAAAGGAAGGCTTTGGGTACAAGAGAACTCCCCAGGGGAGCCTTTACGCAGCCCCACATGCAACTGGACTCTCCGGGTTCGCTGTTCCTGAGCAAACCTAAACATAGCCCTAGCCGTCATCGGAGACGAGTGAAAAATCAGGCCACAGGAAATGCGTTACGAGCCCTTTTCGCCCATCCAAATGTGCCCCCAAAGGAAGGCTTTGGGTACAAGAGAACTCCCCAGGGGAGCCTTTACACAGCCCCACATGCAACTGGACCCTCCGGGTTCGCTGTTTCCGAGCATCCCTAAACATAGCCCTAGCCGGCATCGAAGACGACTGAAAAATCAGGCCCCAGGAAATGCGTTGCGAGCCCTTTTCGCCCATCCAAAAGTGCCCCCAAAGGAAGGCTTTGGGTACAAGTGAACTCCCCAGGGGAGCCTTTACGCAGCCCCACATGCAACTGGACCCTCCGGGTTCGCTGTTTCCGAGCATCCCTAAACATAGCCCTAGACAGCATCGAAGACGAATGAAAAATCAGGCCCCAGGAAATGCGTTGCGAGCCCTTTTCGCCAATCCAAAAGTGCCCCCAAAGGAAGGCTTTGGGTACAAGAGAACTCCCCAGGGGAGCCTTTACGCAGCCCCACATGCAACTGGACCCTCCGGGTTCGCTGTTTCCGAGCATCCCTAAACATAGCCCTAGCCGGCATCGAAGACGTGAAAAATCAGGCCCCAGGAAATGCGTTGTGAGCCCTTTTCGTCCATCCAAAAGTGCCCCCAAAGGAAGGCTTTGGATACAAGTGATCTCCCCAGGGGAGCCTTTACGCAGCCACACAAGCAACTGGACCCTCCGGGTTCGATTTTTCCGAGCAACCCTAAATATATCACTAGCTGGCATGGGAGAAGACTGAAAACCCGGGCCCCAGAAAACGCGTTGCAAGCCCCTTTGGACCATCCAAAAGTGTCACCAAAGGAAGGCTTTGGGTACAAGTGAACTCCCCAGGGGAGCCTTTACGCAGCCCCACATGCAACTGGACCCTCCGGGTTCGCTGTTCCTGAGCAAACCTAAACGTAGCCTTAGCCGTCATCGGAGACGAGTGAAAAATCAGGCCCCAGGAAATGCGTTCCGAGGCTTTTTCGCCCATCCAAATGTGCCCCCAAAGGAAGACTTTGGGTACAAGTGAACTCCCCAGGGGAGCCTTTACGCAGCCCCACATGCAACTGGACCCTCTGGGTTCGCTGTTTCCGAGCATCCCTAGACATAGCCCTAGAGGGCATCGAAGACGACTGAAAAATCAGGCCCCAGGAAATGTGTTGCAAGCCCTATTCGACCATCCAAAAGTGCCCCCAAAGGAAGGCTTTGGGTACAAGTGATCTCCCCAGGGGAGCCTTTACGCAGCCCCACATGCAACTGGATCCTCCGGGTTCGCTGTTTCCGAGCATCCCTAAACATAACCCTAGCCGTCATCGGAGACGAGTGAAAAATCAGGCCCCAGGAAATGCGTTGCGAGGCCTTTTCGCCCATCCAAAAGTGCCCCCAAAGGAAGGCTTTGGGTACAAGTGAACTCCCCAGGGGAGCCTTTACGCAGCCCCACATGCAACTGGACCCTCCGGGTTCGATTTTTCATAGCAATCCTAAATATATCACTAGTCGGTATGGGAGAAGACTGAAAACCCGGGCCCCAGAAAACGCGTTGCAAGCCCCTTTGGACCATCCAAAAGTGTCACCAAAGGAAGGCTTTGGTTACAAGAGAACTCCCCAGGGGAGCCTTTACGCAGCCCCACATGCAACTGGACCCTCCGGGTTCGCTGTTCATGAGCAAACCTAAACGTAGCCCTAGCCGTCATCGGAGACGACTGAAAAATCAGGCCCCAGGAAATGCGTTGCAAGCCCCTTTGGACCATCCAAAAGTGCCCGCAAAGGAAGGCTTCGGGTACAAGTGATCTCCCCAGGGGAGCCTTTACGCAGCCCCACATGCAACTGGACCCTCCGGGTTCGCTGTTCCTGAAAAACCGAAACGTAGCCCTAGCCGTCTTCGGAGACGAGTGAAAAATCAGGCCACAGGAAATGCGTTGCGAGCCCTTTTCGCCCATCCAAAAGTGCCCCCAAAGGAAGGCTTTGGGTACAAGAGAACTCCCCAGGGGAGCCTTTACGCAGCACCACATGCAACTGGATCCTCCCGGTTCGATGTTTCCGAGCATCCCTAAACATATCCCTAGCGGGCATCGAAGACGACTGAAAAATCAGGCCCCAGGAAATGCGTTGCGAGCCCTTTTCGTCCATCCAAAAGTGCCCCCAAAGGAAGGCTTTGGGTACAAGTGATCTCCCCAGGGGAGCCTTTACGCAGCCCCACATGCAACTGGACCCTCCGGGTTCGCTGTTCCTGAGCAAACCTAAACGTAGCCCTAGCCGTCTTCGGAAACGAGTGAAAAATCAGGCCCCAGGAAATGCGTTCCGAGGCCTTTTCGCCCATCCAAATGTGCCGCCAAAGGAAGACTTTGGGTACAAGAGAACTCCCCAGGGGAGCCTTTACGCAGCCCCACATACAACTGGACCCTCCGGGTTCGCTGTTTCCGAGCATCCCTAAACATAGCCCTAGACGGCATCGAAGACAAGTGAAAAATCAGGACCCAGGAAATGCGTTGCGAGCCCCTTCGGACCATCCAAAAGTGCCCCCAAAGGAAGGCTTTGGGTACAAGTGAACTCCCCAGGGGAGCCTTTACGCAGCCCCACATGCAACTGGACCCTCCGGGTTCGATTTTTCCGAGCAACCCTAAATATATCACTAGCTGGCATAGGAGAAGACTGAAAACCCGGGCCACAGAAAACGCGTTGCAAGCCCCTTTGGACCATCCAAAAGTGTCACCAAAGGAAGGCTTTGGGTACAAGTGAACTCCCCAGGGGAGCCTTTACGCAGCCCCACATGCAACTGGACCCTCCGTGTTCGCTGTTCCTGAGCAAACCTAAACGTAGCCCTAGCCGTCATCGGAGACGAGTGAAAAATCAGAACCCAGGAAATGCGTTGCGAGCCCCTTTGGACCATCCAAACGTGCCCCCAAAGGAAGGCTTTGAGTACAAGAGAACTCCCCAGGGGAGCCTTTACGCAGCCCCACATGCAACTGGACCCTCCGGGTTCGCTGTTCCTGAGCATCCCTAAACATAGTCCTAGACGGCATCGAAGACGACTGAAAAATCAGGCCCCAGGAAATGCGTTGCGAGCCCCTTTGGACCATCCAAACGTGCCCCCAAAGGAAGGCTTTGGGTACAAGTGATCTCCCCAGGGGAGCCGTTACACAGCCCCACATGCAACTGGACCCTCCGGGTTCGCTGTTTCCGAGCATCCCTAAACATAGTCGTAGACGGCATCGAAGACGACTGAAAAATCAGGCCCCAGGAAATGCGTTGCGAGCCCTTTTCGCCCATCCAAAAGTGCCCCCAAAGGAAGGCTTTGGGTACAAGTGAACTCCCCAGGGGAGCCTTTACGCAGCCACACATGCAACTGGACCCTCCGGGTTTGATTTTTCCGAGCAACTCTAAATATATCACTAGCTGGCATGGGAGAAGACTGAAAACCCGGGCCACAGAAAACGCGATGCAAGGCCCTTTGGACCATCCAAAAGTGTCACCAAAGGAAGGCTTTGGGTACAAGTGAACTCCCCAGGGGAGCCTTTACGCAGCCCCACATGCAACTGGACCCTCCGGGTTCGCTGTTCCTGAGCAAACCTAAACGTATCCCTAGCCGTCATCGGAGACGAGTGAAAAATCAGGCCCCAGGAAATGCGTTCCGAGGCCTTTTCGCCCATCCAAATGTGCTCCCAAAGGAAGGCGTTGGGTACAAGAGAACTCCCCAGGGGAGCCTTTACGCAGCCCCACATGCAACTGGACCCTCCGGGTTCGCTGTTTCCGAGCATCCCTAAACATATCCCTAGCCGGCATCGAAGACGACTGAAAAATCAGGCCCCAGGAAATGCGTTGCGAGCCCTTTTCGCCCATCCAAAAGTGCCCCCAAAGGAAGGCTTTGGGTACAAGTGAACTCCCCAGGGGAGCCTTTACGCAGCCCCACATGCAACTGGACCCTCCGGGTTCGCTGTTTCCGAGCATCCCTAAACATAGCCCTAGCCGGCATCGATGACGACTGAAAAATCAGGCCCCAGGAAATGCGTTGCGAGCCCTTTTCGCCAATCCAAAAGTGCCCCCAAAGGAAGGCTTTGGGTACAAGTGAACTCCCCAGGGGAGCCTTTACGCAGCCACACATGCAACTGGACCCTCCGGGTTCGCTGTTTCCGAGCATCCCTAAACATAGCCCTAGACGGCATCGAAGACGAATGAAAAATCAGGCCCCAGGAAATGCGTTGCGAGCCCTTTTCGCCAATCCAAAAGTGCCCCCAAAGGAAGGCTTTGGGTACAAGAGAACTCCCCAGGGGAGCCTTTACGCAGCCACACATGCAACTGGACCCTCCGGGTTCGCTGTTTCCGAGCATCCCTAAACATAGCCCTAGCCGGCATCGAAGACATGTGAAAAATCAGGCAACAGGAAACGCGTTGTGAGCCCTTTTCGTCCATCCAAAAGTGCCCCCAAAGGAAGGCTTTGGATACAAGTGATCTCCCCAGGGGAGCCTTTACGCAGCCACACATGCAACTGGACCCTCCGGGTTCGATTTTTCCAAGCAACCCTAAATATATCACTAGCTGGCATGGGAGAAGACTGAAAACCCGGGCCTCAGAAAACGCGTTGCAAGCCCCTTTGGACCATCCAAAAGTGTCACCAAAGGAAGGCTTTGGGTACAAGTGAACTCCCCAGGGGAGACTTTACGCAGCCCCACATGCAACTGGACCCTCCGGGTTCGCTGTTCCTGAGAAAACCTAAACGTAGCCCTAGCCGTCATCGGAGACGAGTGAAAAATCAGGCCCCAGGAAATGCGTTCCGAGGCCTTTTCGCCCATCCAAATGTGCCCCCAAAGGAAGACTTTGGGTACAAGTGATCTCCCCAGGGGAGCCTTTACGCAGCCCCACATGCAACTGGACCCTCCGGGTTCGCTGTTTCCGAGCATCCCTAAACATAACCCTAGAGGGCATCGAAGACGACTGAAAAATCAGGCCCCAGGAAATGTGTTGCAAGCCCTATTCGACCATCCAAAAGTGCCCCCAAAGGAAGGCTTTGGGTACAAGTGAACTCCCCAGGGGAGCCTTTACGCAGCCCCACATGCAACTGGATCCTCCGGGTTCGCTGTTTCCGAGCATCCCTAAACATAACCCTAGCCGTCATCGGAGACGAGTGAAAAATCAGGCCCCAGGAAATGCGTTGCGAGGCCTTTTCGCCCATCCAAAAGTGCCCCCAAAGGAAGGCTTTGGGTACAAGTGAACTCCCCAGGGGAGCCTTTACGCAGCCCCACATGCAACTGGACCCTCCGGGTTCGATTTTTCATAGCAATCCTAAATATATCACTAGTCGGTATGGGAGAAGACTGAAAACCCGGGCCCCAGAAAACGCGTTGCAAGCCCCTTTGGACCATCCAAAAGTGTCACCAAAGGAAGGCTTTGGTTACAAGAGAACTCCCCAGGGGAGCCTTTACGCAGCCCCACATGCAACTGGACCCTCCGGGTTCGCTGTTCCTGAGCAAACCTAAACGTAGCCCTAGCCGTCATCGGAGACGACTGAAAAATCAGGCCCCAGGAAATGCGTTGCAAGCCCCTTTGGACCATCCAAAAGTGCCCGCAAAGGAAGGGTTTGGGTACAAGAGAACTATCCAGGGGAGCCTTTACGCAGCCCCACATGCAACTGGACCCTCCGGGTTCGCTGTTCCTGAAAAACCGAAACGTAGCCCTAGCCGTCTTCGGAGACGAGTGAAAAATCAGGCCACAGGAAATGCGTTGCGAGCCCTTTTCGCCCATCCAAAAGTGCCCCCAAAGGAAGGCTTTGGGTACAAGAGAACTCCCCAGGGGAGCCTTTTCGCAGCCCCACATGCAACTGGATCCTCCCGGTTCGATGTTTCCGAGCATCCCTAAACATATCCCTAGCGGGCATCGAAGACGACTGAAAAATCAGGACCCAGGAAATGCGTTGCGAGCCCTTTTCGTCCATCCAAAAGTGCCCCCAAAGGAAGGCTTTGGGTACAAGTGATCTCCCCAGGGGAGCCTTTACGCAGCCCCACATGCAACTGGACCCTCCGGGTTCGCTGTTCCTGAGCAAACCTAAACGTAGCCCTAGCCGTCTTCGGAAACGAGTGAAAAATCAGGCCCCAGGAAATGCGTTCCGAGGCCTTTTCGCCCATCCAAATGTGCCGCCAAAGGAAGACTTTGGGTACAAGAGAACTCCCCAGGGGAGCCTTTACGCAGCCCCACATACAACTGGACCCTCCGGGTTCGCTGTTTCCGAGCATCCCTAAACATAGCCCTAGCCGGCATCGAAGACAAGTGAAAAATCAGGACCCAGGAAATGCGTTGCGAGCCCCTTCGGACCATCCAAAAGTGTCACCAAAGGAAGGCTTTGGGTACAAGTGAACTCCCCAGGGGAGCCTTTACGCAGCCCCACATGCAACTGGACCCTCCGGGTTCGCTGTTTCCGAGCATCCCCAAACATAGTCCTAGACGGCATCGAAGACGACTGAAAAATCAGGCTCTAGGAAATGCGTTGCAAGCCCTTTTCGCCCATCCAAAAGTGCGCCCAAAGGAAGGCTTTGGATACAAGTGAACTCCCCAGGGGAGCCTTTACGCAGCCCCACATGCAACTGGACCCTCCGGGTTCGATTTTTCCGAGCAACCCTAAATATATCACTAGCTGGCATAGGAGAAGACTGAAAACCCGGGCCACAGAAAACGCGTTGCAAGCCCCTTTGGACCATCCAAAAGTGTCACCAAAGGAAGGCTTTGGGTACAAGTGAACTCCCCAGGGGAGCCTTTACGCAGCCCCACATGCAACTGGACCCTCCGGGTTCGCTGTTCCTGAGCAAACCTAAACGTATCCCTAGCCGTCATCGGAGACGAGTGAAAAATCAGGCCCCAGGAAATGCGTTCCGAGGCTTTTTCGCCCATCCAAATGTGCCCCCAAAGGAAGGCTTTGGGTACAAGAGAACTCCCCAGGGGAGCCTTTACGCAGCCCCACATGCAACTGGACCCTCCGGGTTCGCTGTTTCCGAGCATCCCTAAACATAGCCCTAGCCGGCATCGAAGACGACTGAAAAATCAGGCCCCAGGAAATGCGTTGCGAGCCCTTTTCGCCCATCCAAAAGTGCCCCCAAAGGAAGGCTTTGGGTACAAGTGAACTCCCCAGGGGAGCCTTTACGCAGCCCCACATACAACTGGACCCTCCGGGTTCGCTGTTTCTGAGCATCCCTAAACGTAGCCCTAGCCGGCATCGATGACGACTGAAAAATCAGGCCCCAGGAAATGCGTTGCGAGGCGTTTTCGCCCATCCAAAAGTGCCCCCAAAGGAAGGCTTTGGGTACAAGTGAACTCCCCAGGGGAGCCTTTACGCAGCCACACATGCAACTGGACCCTCTGGGTTCGCTGTTTCCGAGCATCCCTAAACATAGCCCTAGCCGGCATCGAAGACAAGTGAAAAATCAGGACCCAGGAAATGCGTTGCGAGCCCTTTTCGTCCATCCAGAAGTGCCCCCAAAGGAAGGCTTTGGGTACAAGTGATCTCCCCAGGGGAGCCTTTACGCAGCCACACATGCAACTGGACCCTCCGGGTTCGATTTTTCAGAGCAATCCTAAATATATCACTAGTCGGTATGGGAGAAGACTGAAAACCCGGGCCCCAGAAAAAGCGTTGCAAGCCCCTTTGGACCATCCAAAAGTGTCACCAAAGGAAGGCTTTGGGTACAAGAGAACTCCCCAGGGGAGCCTTTACGCAGCCCCACATGCAACTGGACCCTCCGGGTTCGCTGTTCCTGAGCAAACCTAAACGTAGCCCTAGCCGTCATCGGAGACGACTGAAAAATCAGGCCCCAGGAAATGCGTTGCAAGCCCCTTTGGACCATCCAAAAGTGCCCGCAAAGGAAGGGTTTGGGTACAAGAGAACTATCCAGGGGAGCCTTTACGCAGCCCCACATGCAACTGGACCCTCCGGGTTCGCTGTTCCTGAAAAACCGAAACGTAGCCCTAGCCGTCTTCGGAGACGAGTGAAAAATCAGGCCACAGGAAATGCGTTGCGAGCCCTTTTCGCCCATCCAAAAGTGCCCCCAAAGGAAGGCTTTGGGTACAAGAGAACTCCCCAGGGGAGCCTTTTCGCAGCCCCACATGCAACTGGATCCTCCCGGTTCGATGTTTCCGAGCATCCCTAAACATATCCCTAGCGGGCATCGAAGACGACTGAAAAATCAGGACCCAGGAAATGCGTTGCGAGCCCTTTTCGCCCATCCAAATGTGCCGCCAAAGGAAGACTTTGGGTACAAGAGAACTCCCCAGGGGAGCCTTTACGCAGCCCCACATACAACTGGACCCTCCGGGTTCGCTGTTTCCGAGCATCCCTAAACATAGCCCTAGCCGGCATCGAAGACAAGTGAAAAATCAGGACCCAGGAAATGCGTTGCGAGCCCCTTCGGACCATCCAAATGTGTCACCAAAGGAAGGCTTTGGGTACAAGTGAACTCCCCAGGGGAGCCTTTACGCAGCCCCACATGCAACTGGACCCTCCGGGTTCGCTGTTTCCGAGCATCCCCAAACATAGTCCTAGACGGCATCGAAGACGACTGAAAAATCAGGCTCTAGGAAATGCGTTGCAAGCCCTTTTCGCCCATCCAAAAGTGCGCCCAAAGGAAGGCTTTGGATACAAGTGAACTCCCCAGGGGAGCCTTTACGCAGCCCCACATGCAACTGGACCCTCCGGGTTCGATTTTTCCGAGCAACCCTAAATATATCACTAGCTGGCATAGGAGAAGACTGAAAACCCGGGCCACAGAAAACGCGTTGCAAGCCCCTTTGGACCATCCAAAAGTGTCACCAAAGGAAGGCTTTGGGTACAAGTGAACTCCCCAGGGGAGCCTTTACGCAGCCCCACATGCAACTGGACCCTCCGGGTTCGCTGTTCCTGAGCAAACCTAAACGTATCCCTAGCCGTCATCGGAGACGAGTGAAAAATCAGGCCCCAGGCAACGCGTTCCGAGGCTTTTTCGCCCATCCAAATGTGCCCCCAAAGGAAGGCTTTGGGTACAAGAGAACTCCCCAGGGGAGCCTTTACGCAGCCCCACATGCAACTGGACCCTCCGGGTTCGCTGTTTCCGAGCATCCCTAAACATAGCCCTAGCCGGCATCGAAGACGACTGAAAAATCAGGCCCCAGGAAATGCGTTGCGAGCCCTTTTCGCCCATCCAAAAGTGCCCCCAAAGGAAGGCTTTGGGTACAAGTGAACTCCCCAGGGGAGCCTTTACGCAGCCCCACATGCAACTGGACCCTCCGGGTTCGCTGTTTCTGAGCATCCCTAAACGTAGCCCTAGCCGGCATCGATGACGACTGAAAAATCAGGCCCCAGGAAATGCGTTGCGAGGCGTTTTCGCCCATCCAAAAGTGCCCCCAAAGGAAGGCTTTGGGTACAAGTGAACTCCCCAGGGGAGCCTTTACGCAGCCACACATGCAACTGGACCCTCCGGGTTCGCTGTTTCCAAGCATCCCTAAACATAGCCCTAGCCGGCATCGAAGACAAGTGAAAAATCAGGACCCAGGAAATGCGTTGCGAGCCCTTTTCGTCCATCCAGAAGTGCCCCCAAAGGAAGGCTTTGGGTACAAGTGATCTCCCCAGGGGAGCCTTTACGCAGCCACACATGCAACTGGACCCTCCGGGTTCGATTTTTCAGAGCAATCCTAAATATATCACTAGTCGGTATGGGAGAAGACTGAAAACCCGGGCCCCAGAAAAAGCGTTGCAAGCCCCTTTGGACCATCCAAAAGTGTCACCAAAGGAAGGCTTTGGGTACAAGAGAACTCCCCAGGGGAGCCTTTACGCAGCCCCACATGCAACTGGACCCTCCGGGTTCGCTGTTCATGAGCAAACCTAAACGTAGCCCTAGCCGTCATCGGAGACGACTGAAAAATCAGGCCCCAGGAAATGCGTTGCAAGCCCCTTTGGACCATCCAAAAGTGTCACCAAAGGAAGGGTTTGGGTACAAGAGAACTCCCCAGGGGAGCCTTTATGCAGCCCCACATGCAACTGGACCCTCCGGGTTCGCTGTTCCTGAAAAACCGAAAGGTAGCCCTAGCCGTCTTCGGAGACGAGTGAAAAATCAGGCCACAGGAAATGCGTTGCGAGCCCTTTTCGCCCATCCAAAAGTGCCCCCAAAGGAAGGCTTTGGGTACAAGTGAACTCCCCAGGGGAGCCTTTACGCAGCCCCACATGCAACTGGACCCTCCCGGTTCGATGTTTCCGAGCATCCCTAAACATATCCCTAGCGGGCATCGAAGACGACTGAAAAATCAGACCCCAGGAAATGCGTTGCGAGCCCTTTTCGTCCATCCAAAAGTGCCCCCAAAGGAAGGCTTTGGGTACAAGAGAACTCCCCAGGGGAGCCTTTACGCAGCCCCACATGCAACTGGACCCTCCGGGTTCGCTGTTCCTGAGCAAACCTAAACGTAGCCCTAGCCGTCATCGGAGACGACTGAAAAATCAGGCCCCAGGAAATGCGTTGCAAGCCCCTTTGGACCATCCAAAAGTGCCCGCAAAGGAAGGGTTTGGGTACAAGAGAACTATCCAGGGGAGCCTTTACGCAGCCCCACATGCAACTGGACCCTCCGGGTTCGCTGTTCCTGAAAAACCGAAACGTAGCCCTAGCCGTCTTCGGAGACGAGTGAAAAATCAGGCCACAGGAAATGCGTTGCGAGCCCTTTTCGCCCATCCAAAAGTGCCCCCAAAGGAAGGCTTTGGGTACAAGAGAACTCCCCAGGGGAGCCTTTTCGCAGCCCCACATGCAACTGGATCCTCCCGGTTCGATGTTTCCGAGCATCCCTAAACATATCCCTAGCGGGCATCGAAGACGACTGAAAAATCAGGACCCAGGAAATGCGTTGCGAGCCCTTTTCGCCCATCCAAATGTGCCGCCAAAGGAAGACTTTGGGTACAAGAGAACTCCCCAGGGGAGCCTTTACGCAGCCCCACATACAACTGGACCCTCCGGGTTCGCTGTTTCCGAGCATCCCTAAACATAGCCCTAGCCGGCATCGAAGACAAGTGAAAAATCAGGACCCAGGAAATGCGTTGCGAGCCCCTTCGGACCATCCAAATGTGTCACCAAAGGAAGGCTTTGGGTACAAGTGAACTCCCCAGGGGAGCCTTTACGCAGCCCCACATGCAACTGGACCCTCCGGGTTCGCTGTTTCCGAGCATCCCCAAACATAGTCCTAGACGGCATCGAAGACGACTGAAAAATCAGGCTCTAGGAAATGCGTTGCAAGCCCTTTTCGCCCATCCAAAAGTGCGCCCAAAGGAAGGCTTTGGATACAAGTGAACTCCCCAGGGGAGCCTTTACGCAGCCCCACATGCAACTGGACCCTCCGGGTTCGATTTTTCCGAGCAACCCTAAATATATCACTAGCTGGCATAGGAGAAGACTGAAAACCCGGGCCACAGAAAACGCGTTGCAAGCCCCTTTGGACCATCCAAAAGTGTCACCAAAGGAAGGCTTTGGGTACAAGTGAACTCCCCAGGGGAGCCTTTACGCAGCCCCACATGCAACTGGACCCTCCGGGTTCGCTGTTCCTGAGCAAACCTAAACGTATCCCTAGCCGTCATCGGAGACGAGTGAAAAATCAGGCCCCAGGCAACGCGTTCCGAGGCTTTTTCGCCCATCCAAATGTGCCCCCAAAGGAAGGCTTTGGGTACAAGAGAACTCCCCAGGGGAGCCTTTACGCAGCCCCACATGCAACTGGACCCTCCGGGTTCGCTGTTTCCGAGCATCCCTAAACATAGCCCTAGCCGGCATCGAAGACGACTGAAAAATCAGGCCCCAGGAAATGCGTTGCGAGCCCTTTTCGCCCATCCAAAAGTGCCCCCAAAGGAAGGCTTTGGGTACAAGTGAACTCCCCAGGGGAGCCTTTACGCAGCCCCACATGCAACTGGACCCTCCGGGTTCGCTGTTTCTGAGCATCCCTAAACGTAGCCCTAGCCGGCATCGATGACGACTGAAAAATCAGGCCCCAGGAAATGCGTTGCGAGGCGTTTTCGCCCATCCAAAAGTGCCCCCAAAGGAAGGCTTTGGGTACAAGTGAACTCCCCAGGGGAGCCTTTACGCAGCCACACATGCAACTGGACCCTCCGGGTTCGCTGTTTCCAAGCATCCCTAAACATAGCCCTAGCCGGCATCGAAGACAAGTGAAAAATCAGGACCCAGGAAATGCGTTGCGAGCCCTTTTCGTCCATCCAGAAGTGCCCCCAAAGGAAGGCTTTGGGTACAAGTGATCTCCCCAGGGGAGCCTTTACGCAGCCACACATGCAACTGGACCCTCCGGGTTCGATTTTTCAGAGCAATCCTAAATATATCACTAGTCGGTATGGGAGAAGACTGAAAACCCGGGCCCCAGAAAAAGCGTTGCAAGCCCCTTTGGACCATCCAAAAGTGTCACCAAAGGAAGGCTTTGGGTACAAGAGAACTCCCCAGGGGAGCCTTTACGCAGCCCCACATGCAACTGGACCCTCCGGGTTCGCTGTTCATGAGCAAACCTAAACGTAGCCCTAGCCGTCATCGGAGACGACTGAAAAATCAGGCCCCAGGAAATGCGTTGCAAGCCCCTTTGGACCATCCAAAAGTGTCACCAAAGGAAGGGTTTGGGTACAAGAGAACTCCCCAGGGGAGCCTTTATGCAGCCCCACATGCAACTGGACCCTCCGGGTTCGCTGTTCCTGAAAAACCGAAAGGTAGCCCTAGCCGTCTTCGGAGACGAGTGAAAAATCAGGCCACAGGAAATGCGTTGCGAGCCCTTTTCGCCCATCCAAAAGTGCCCCCAAAGGAAGGCTTTGGGTACAAGTGAACTCCCCAGGGGAGCCTTTACGCAGCCCCACATGCAACTGGACCCTCCCGGTTCGATGTTTCCGAGCATCCCTAAACATATCCCTAGCGGGCATCGAAGACGACTGAAAAATCAGACCCCAGGAAATGCGTTGCGAGCCCTTTTCGTCCATCCAAAAGTGCCCCCAAAGGAAGGCTTTGGGTACAAGTGATCTCCCCAGGGGAGCTTTTACGCAGCCCCACATGCAACTGGACCCTCCGGGTTCGATTTTTCCGAGCAACCCTAAATATATCACTAGCTGGCATGGGAGAAGACTGAAAACCCGTGCCACAGTAAACGCGTTGCAAGCCCCTTTGGACCATCCAAAAGTGTCACCAAAGGAAGGCTTTGGGTACAAGTGAACTCCCCAGGGGAGCCTTTACGCAGCCCCACATGCAACTGGACCCTCCGGGTTCGCTGTTCCTGAGTAAACCTAAACGTAGCCCTAGATGTCATCGGAGACGAGTTAAAAATCAGGCCCCAGGAAACGCGTTCCGAGGCCTTTTCGCCCATCCAAATGTGCCGCCAAAGGAAGGCTTTGTGTACAAGTGAACTCCCCAGGGGAGCCTTTACGCAGCCCCACATGCAACTGGACCCTCCGGGTTCGCTGTTTCCGAGCATCCCTAAACATAGCCCTAGCCGGCATCGATGACGACTGAAAAATCAGGCCCCAGGAAATGTTTTGCGAGCCCCTTAGGACCATCCAAAAGTGCCCCCAAAGGAAGGCTTTGGGTACAAGTGAACTCCCCAGGGGAGCCTTTACGCAGCCCCACATGGCACTGGACCCTCCGGGTTCGCTGTTTCCGAGCATCCCTAAACATAGCCCTAGCCGTCATCGGAAACGACTGAAAAATCAGGCCCCAGGAAATGCGTTGCAAGCCCCTTTGGACAATCCAAAAGTGCCCGCAAAGGAAGGCTTTGGGTACAAGTGATCTCCCCAGGGGAGCCTTTACGCAGCCCCACATGCAACTGGACCCTCCGGGTTCGCTGTTTCCGAGCATCCCTAAACATATCCCTAGCCGGCTTCGAAGACGACTGAAAAATCAGGCCCCAGGAAATGCGTTGCAAGCCCTTTTCGCCCATCCAAAAGTGCCCGCAAAGGAAGGCTTTGGGTACAAGAGAACTCCCCAGGGGAGCCTTTACGCAGCCCCACATGCAACTGGACCCTCCGGGTTCGCTGTTTCCAAGCATCCCTAAACATAGCCCTAGCCGGCATCGAAGACAAGTGAAAAATCAGGACCCAGGAAATGCGTTGCGAGCCCTTTTCGTCCATCCAGAAGTGCCCCCAAAGGAAGGCTTTGGGTACAAGTGATCTCCCCAGGGGAGCCTTTACGCAGCCACACATGCAACTGGACCCTCCGGGTTCGATTTTTCAGAGCAATCCTAAATATATCACTAGTCGGTATGGGAGAAGACTGAAAACCCGGGCCCCAGAAAAAGCGTTGCAAGCCCCTTTGGACCATCCAAAAGTGTCACCAAAGGAAGGCTTTGGGTACAAGAGAACTCCCCAGGGGAGCCTTTACGCAGCCCCACATGCAACTGGACCCTCCGGGTTCGCTGTTCATGAGCAAACCTAAACGTAGCCCTAGCCGTCATCGGAGACGACTGAAAAATCAGGCCCCAGGAAATGCGTTGCAAGCCTCTTTGGACCATCCAAAAGTGCCCGCAAAGGAAGGCTTTGGGTACAAGTGATCTCCCCAGGGGAGCCTTTACGCAGCCCCACATGCAACTGGTCCCTCCGATTTCGCTGTTCCTGAAAAACCGAAACATAGCCCTAGCCGTCTTCGGAGACGAGTGAAAAATCAGGCCACAGGAAATGCGTGGCGAGCCCTTTTCGCCCATCCAAATGTGCCCCCAAAGGAAGACTTTGGGTACAAGTGAACTCCCCAGGGGAGCCTTTACGCAGCCCCACATGCAACTGGACCCTCCGGGTTCGCTGTTTCCGAGCATCCCTAAACATATCCCTAGCCGGCTTCGAAGACGACTGAAAAATCAGGCCCCAGGAAATGCGTTGCAAGCCCTTTTCGCCCATCCAAAAGTGCCCGCAAAGGAAGGCTTTGGGTACAAGAGAACTCCCCAGGGGAGCCTTTACGCAGCCCCACATGCAACTGGACCCTCCGGGTTCGCTGTTTCCGAGCATCCCTAAACATAGCCCTAGCCGGCATCGAAGACAAGTGAAAAATCAGGACCCAGGAAATGCGTTGCGAGCCCCTTCGGACCATCCAAAAGTGCCCCCAAAGGAACGCTTTGGGTACAAGTGATCTCCCCAGGGGAGCCTTTACGCAGCCCCACATGCAACTGGACCCTCCGGGTTCGCTGTTCCTGAGCAAAACTAAACGTAGCCCTCGCCGTCATCGGAGACGAGTGAAAAATCAGGCCCCAGGAAATGCGTTGCGAGCCCTTTTTGCCCATCCAAATGTGCCCCCAAAGGAAGGCTTTGGGTACAAGTGAACTCCCCAGGGGAGCCTTTACGCAGCCCCACATGCAACTGGACCCTCCGGGTTCGATTTTTCCGAGAAACCCTAAATATATCACTAGCTGGCATGGGAGAAGACTGAAAACTCGTGCCACAGAAAACGCGTTGCAAGCCCCTTTGGACCATCCAAAAGTGTCACCAAAGGAAGGCTTTGGGTACAAGAGAACTCCCCAGGGGAGCCTTTACGCAGCCACACATGCAACTGGACCCTCCGGGTTCGCTGTTTCCGAGCATCACTAAACATAGTCCTAGACGGCATCGATGACGACTGAAAAATCAGGCCCCAGGAAATGCGTTGCAAGCCCTTTTCGCCAATCCAAAAGTGCCCCCAAAGGAAGGCTTTGGGTACAAGTGAACTCCCCAGGGGAGCCTTTACGCAGCCCCACATGCAACTGGACCCTCCGGGTTCGCTGTTTCCGAGCATCCCTAAACATAGCCCTAGCCGGCATCGAAGTCGACTGAAAAATCAGGCCCCAGGAAATGCGTTGCGAGCCATTTTCGTCCATCCAAAAGTGCCCCCAAAGGAAGGCTTTGGGTACAAGTGAACTCCCCAGGGGAGCCTTTACGCAGCCCCACATGCAACTGGACCCTCCGGGTTCGCTGTTCCTGAAAAACCGAAACGTAGCCCTAGCCGTCTTCGGAGACGAGTGAAAAATCAGGCCACAGGAAATGCGTTGCGAGCCCTTTTCGCCCATCCAAAAGTGCCCCCAAAGGAAGGCTTTGGGTACAAGTGAACTCCCCAGGGGAGCCTTTACGCAGCCCCACATGCAACTGGATCCTCCGGGTTCGCTATTTCTGAGCATCCCTAAACATAGCCCTAGCCGGCATCGAAGACGACTGAAAAATCAGGCCCCAGGAAATGCGTTGCGAGCCCTTTTCGTCCATCCAAAAGTGCGCCCAAAGGAAGGCTTTGGGTACAAGTGATCTCCGCAGGGGAGCTTTTACGCAGCCCAACATGCAACTGGACCCTCCGGGTTCGCTGTTCCTGAGCAAAACTAAACGTAGCCCTCGCCGTCATCGGAGACGAGTGAAAAATCAGGCCCCAGGAAATGCGTTGCGAGCCCTTTTTGCCCATCCAAATGTGCCCCCAAAGGAAGGCTTTGGGTACAAGTGAACTCCCCAGGGGAGCCTTTACGCAGCCCCACATGCAACTGGACCCTCCGGGTTCACTGTTTCCGAGCATCCCTAAATATAGCCGTAGACGGCATCGAAGACGAATGAAAAATCAGGCCCCAGGAAATGCGTTCCGAGGCCTTTTCGCCCATCCAAAAGTGCCCGCAAAAGAAGACTTTGGGTACAAGTGAACTCCCCAGGGGAGCCTTTACGCAGCCCCACATGCAACTGGACCCTCCGGGTTCGCTGTTTCCGAGCATCCCTAAACATAGCCCTAGCCGGCATCGAAGACGACTGAAAAATCAGGCCCCAGGAAATGCGTTGCAAGCCCTTTTCGCCCATCCAAATGTGCCCCCAAAGGAAGGCTTTGGGTACAAGTGAACTCCCCAGGGGAGCCTTTACGCAGCCCCACATGCAACTGGACCCTCCGGGTTCGCTGTTTCCGAGCATCCCTAAACATAGCCCTAGCCGGCATCGATGACGACTGAAAAATCAGGACCCAGGAAATGTTTTGCGAGCCCCTTAGGACCATCCAAAAGTGTCACCAAAGGAAGGCTTTGGATACAAGTGAACTCCCCAGGGGAGCCTTTACGCAGCCCCACATGGCACTGGACCCTCCGGGTTCGCTGTTTCCGAGCATCCCTAAACATAGCCCTAGCCGTCATCGGAAACGACTGAAAAATCAGGCCCCAGGAAATGCGTTGCAAGCCTCTTTGGACCATCCAAAAGTGCCCGCAAAGGAAGGCTTTGGGTACAAGTGATCTCCCCAGGGGAGCCTTTACGCAGCCCCACATGCAACTGGACCCTCCGGGTTCGCTGTTCCTGAAAAACCGAAACATAGCCCTAGCCGTCTTCGGAGACGAGTGAAAAATCAGGCCACAGGAAATGCGTGGCGAGCCCTTTTCGCCCATCCAAAAGTGCCCCCAAAGGAAGACTTTGGGTACAAGTGAACTCCCCAGGGGAGCCTTTACGCAGCCCCACATGCAACTGGACCCTCCGGGTTCGCTGTTTCCGAGCATCCCTAAACATATCCCTAGCCGGCTTCGAAGACGACTGAAAAATCAGGCCCCAGGAAATGCGTTGCAAGCCCTTTTCGCCCATCCAAAAGTGCCCGCAAAGGAAGGCTTTGGGTACAAGAGAACTCCCCAGGGGAGCCTTTACGCAGCCCCACATGCAACTGGACCCTCCGGGTTCGCTGTTTCCGAGCATCCCTAAACATAGCCCTAGCCGGCATCGAAGACAAGTGAAAAATCAGGACCCAGGAAATGCGTTGCGAGCCCCTTCGGACCATCCAAAAGTGCCCCCAAAGGAACGCTTTGGGTACAAGTGATCTCCCCAGGGGAGCCTTTACGCAGCCCCACATGCAACTGGACCCTCCGGGTTCACTGTTTCCGAGCATCCCTAAATATAGCCCTAGACGGCATCGAAGACGACTGAAAAATCAGGCCCCAGGAAATGCGTTCCGAGGCCTTTTCGCCCATCCAAAAGTGCCCGCAAAAGAAGACTTTGGGTACAAGAGAACTCCCCAGGGGAGCCTTTACGCAGCCCCACATGCAACTGGACCCTCCGGGTTCGCTGTTTCCGAGCATCCCTAAACATAGCCCTAGCCGGCATTGAAGACGACTGAAAAATCAGGCCCCAGGAAATGCGTTGCAAGCCCTTTTCGCCCATCCAAAAGTGCCCCCAAAGGAAGGCTTTGGGTACAAGTGAACTCCCCAGGGGAGCCTTTACGCAGCCCCACATGGCACTGGACCCTCCGGGTTCGCTGTTTCCGAGCATCCCTAAACATAGCCCTAGCCGTCATCGGAAACGACTGAAAAATCAGGCCCCAGGAAATGTTTTGCGAGCCCCTAAGGACCATCCAAAAGTGTCACCAAAGGAAGGCTTTGGATACAAGTGAACTCCCCAGGGGAGCCTTTACGCAGCCCCACATGGCACTGGACCCTCTGGGTTCGCTGTTTCCGAGCATCCCTAAACATAGTCCTAGCCGTCATCGGAAACGACTGAAAAATCAGGCCCCAGGAAATGCGTTGCAAGCCCCTTTGGACCATCCAAAAGTGCCCGCAAAGGAAGGCTTTGGGTACAAGTGATCTCCCCAGGGGAGCCTTTACGCAGCCCCACATGCAACTGGACCCTCCGGGTTCGCTGTTCCTGAAAAACCGAAACGTAGCCCTAGCCGTCTTCGGAGACGAGTGAAAAATCAGGCCACAGGAAATGCGTTGCGAGCCCTTTTCGCCCATCCAAAAGTGCCCGCAAAGGGAGGCTTTGGGTACAAGAGAACTCCCCAGGGGAGCCTTTACGCAGCCCCACATGCAACTGGACCCTCCGGGTTCGCTGTTTCCGAGCATCCCTAAACATAGCCCTAGCCGGCATCGATGACGACTGAAAAATCAGGCCCCAGGAAATGCGTTGCGAGCCCCTTAGGACCATCCAAAAGTACCCCCAAAGGAAGGCTTTGGATACAAGTGAACTCCCTAGGGGAGCCTTTACGCAACCACACATGCAACTGGACCCTCCGGGTTCGATTTTTCCGAGCAACCCTAAATATATCACTAGTCGGCATGGGAGAAGACTGAAAACCCGGGCCCCAGAAAACGCGTTGCAAGCCCCTTTGGACCATCCAAAAGTGTCACCAAAGGAAGGCTTTGGGTACAAGTGAACTCCCCAGGGGAGACTTTACGCAGCCCCACATGCAACTGGACCCTCCGGGTTCGCTGTTTCCGAGCATCCCTAAACGTAGCCCTAGCCGTCATCGAAGACGAGTGAAAAATCAGGCCCCAGGAAATGCGTTCCGAGGCCTTTTCGCCCATCCAAATGTGCCCCCAAAGGAAGACTTTGGGTACAAGAGAACTCCCCAGGGGAGCCTTTACGCAGCCCCACATGCAACTGGACCCTCCGGGTTCGCTGTTTCCGAGCATCCCTAAACATAGCCCTAGCCGGCATCGAAGACAAGTGAAAAATCAGGACCCAGGAAATGTGTTGCGAGCCCCTTCGGACCATCCAAATGTGCCCCCAAAGGAAGGCTTTGGTTACAAGTGAACTCCCCAGGGGAGCCTTTACGCAGCCCCACATGCAACTGGACCCTCCGGGTTCACTGTTTCCGAGCATCCCTAAACATAACCCTAGCCGGCATCGAAGACGAGTGAAAAATCAGGCCCCAGGAAACGCGTTGCGAGGCCTTTTCGCCCATCCAAAAGTGCCCCCAAAGGAACGCTTTGGGTACAAGTGAACTCCCCAGGGGAGCCTTTACGCAGCCCCACATGCAACTGGACCCTCCGGGTTCGCTGTTTCCGAGCATCCCTAAACATAGTCCTAGACAACATCGAACACGACTGAAAAATCAGGCCCCAGGAAATGCGTTGCAAGCCCTTTTCGCCCATCCAAAAGTGCCCCCAAAGGAAGGCTTTGGGTACAAGTGAACTCCCCAGGGGAGCCTTTATGCAGCCCCACATGCAACTGGACCCTCCGGGTTCGCTGTTTCCGAGCATCCCTAAACATAGCTCTAGCCGGCATCGAAGTCGACTGAAAAATCAGACCCCAGGAAATGCGTTGCGAGCCCTTTTCGTCCATCCAAAAGTGCCCCCAAAGGAAGGCTTTGGGTACAAGTGATCTCCCCAGGGGAGCCTTTACGCAGCCCCACATGCAACTGGACCCTCCGGGTTCGATTTTTCCGAGCAAACCTAAATATATCACTAGCCGGCATGGGAGAAGACTGAAAACCCGGGCCCCAGAAAAGGCGTTGCAAGCCCCTTTGGACCATCCAAAAGTGCCCCCAAAGGAAGGCTTTGGGTACAAGTGAACTCCCCAGGGGAGCCTTTACGCAGCCCCACATGCAACTGGACCCTCCGGGTTCGCTGTTTCCGAGCATCCCTAAACATAGCCCTAGCCGGCATCGAAGACGACTGAAAAATCAGGCCACAGGAAATGCGTTGCGAGCCCTTTTCGCCCATCCAAAAGTGCCCCCAAAGGAAGACTTTGGGTACAAGAGAACTCCCCAGGGGAGCCTTTACGCAGCCCCACATGCAACTGGACCCTCCGGGTTCGCTGTTCCTGAGCAAACCTAAACGTAGCCCTAGCCGTCCTCGGAGACGTCTGAAAAATCAGGCCCCAGGAAATGCGTTCCGAGGCCTTTTCGCCCATTCAAATGTGCCCCCAAAGGAAGACTTTGGGTACAAGAGAACTCCCCAGGGGAGCCTTTACGCAGCCCCACATGCAACTGGACCCTCCGGGTTCGCTGTTTCCGAGCATCCCTAAACATAGCCCTAGCCGGCATCGAAGACGACTGAAAAATCAGGCCCCAGGAAATGCGTTGCAAGCCCCTTAGGACCATCCAAAAGTACCCCCAAAGGAAGGCTTTGGATACAAGTGAACTCCCTAGGGGAGCCTTTACGCAACCACACATGCAACTGGACCCTCCGGGTTCGATTTTTCCGAGCAACCCTAAATATATCACTGGCTGGCATGGGAGAAGACTGAAAACCCGGGCCACAGAAAACGCGTTGCAAGCCCCTTTGGACCATCCAAAAGTGTCACCAAAGGAAGGCTTTGGGTACAAGTGAACTCCCCAGGGGAGCCTTTACGCAGCCCCACATGCAACTGGACCCTCCGGGTTCGCTGTTCCTGAGCAAACCTAAACGTAGCCCTAGCCGTCATCGGAGACGAGTGAAAAATCAGGCCCCAGGAAATGCGTTCCGAGGCCTTTTCGCCCATCCAAATGTGCCCCCAAAGGAAGACCTTGGGTACAAGAGAACTCCCCAGGGGAGCCTTTACGCAGCCCCACATGCAACTGGACCCTCCGGGTTCGCTGTTTCCGAGCATCCCTAAACATAGCCCTAACCGGCATCGAAGACAAGTGAAGAATCAGGACCCAGGAAATGTGTTGCGAGCCCCTTCGGACCATCCAAAAGTGCCCCCAAAGGAAGGCTTTGGTTACAAGTGAACTCCCCAGGGGAGCCTTTACGCAGCCCCACATGCAACTGGACCCTCCGGGTTCGCTGTTTCCGAGCATCCCTAAACATAACCCTAGCCGGCATCGAAGACGACTGAAAAATCAGGCCACAGGAAATGCGTTGCGAGGCGTTTTCGCCCATCCAAAAGTGCCCCCAAAGGAAGGCTTTGGGTACAAGTGAACTCCCCAGGGGAGCCTTTACGCAGCCCCACATGCAACTGGACCCTCTGGGTTCGCTGTTTCCGAGCATCCCTAAACATAGTCCTAGACAACATCGAACACGACTGAAAAATCAGGCCCCAGGAAATGCGTTGCAAGCCCTTTTCGCCCATCCAAAAGTGCCCGCAAAGGAAGGCTTTGGGTACAAGTGAACTCCCCAGGGGAGACTTTACGCAGCCCCACATGCAACTGGACCCTCCGGGTTCGCTGTTTCCGAGCATCCCTAAACATAGCCCTAGCCGGCATCGAAGTCGACTGAAAAATCAGACCCCAGGAAATGCGTTGCGAGCCCTTTTCGTCCATCCAAAAGTGCCCCCAAAGGAAGGCTTTGGGTACAAGTGATCTCCCCGGGGGAGCCTTTACGCAGCCCCACATGCAACTGGACCCTCCGGGTTCGATTTTTCCGAGCAAACCAAAATATATCACTAGCCGGCATGGGAGAAGACTGAAAACCCGGGCCCCAGAAAAGGCGTTGCAAGCCCCTTTGGACCATCCAAAAGTGCCCTCAAAGGAAGGCTTTGGGTACAAGTGAACTCCCCAGGGGAGCCTTTACGCAGCCCCACATGCAACTGGACCCTCCGGGTTCGCTGTTTCCGAGCATCCCTAAACATAGCCCTAGCCGGCATCGATGACGACTGAAAAATCAGGCTCTAGGAAATGCGTTGCGAGCCCTTGTCGCCCATCCAAAAGTGGCCCCAAAGGAAGGCTTTGGGTACAAGTGAACTCCCCAGGGGAGCCTTTACGCAGCCCCACATGCAACTGGACCCTCCGGGTTCGCTGTTTCCGAGCATCCCTAAACATTGCCCTAGCCGGCAAAGAAGACGACTGAAAAATCAGACCCCAGGAAATGCGTTGCGAGGCTTTTTCGCCCATCCAAAAGTGCCCCCAAAGGAAGGCTTTGGGTAC
The DNA here is from genome assembly GCF_963932015.1 of Anas acuta. Classification (NCBI taxonomy): domain Eukaryota; kingdom Metazoa; phylum Chordata; class Aves; order Anseriformes; family Anatidae; genus Anas; species Anas acuta. Next base: position 35,038 of record NW_027076324.1, on the reverse strand, counting down.
AAGTGTACTCCCCAGGGGAGCCTTTACGCAGCCCCACATGCAACTGGACCCTCCGGGTTCGCTGTTTCCGAGCATTCCTAAACATAGCCCTAGACGGCATCGATGACGACTGAAAAATCAGGCCACAGGAAATGCGTTGCGAGCCCCTTCGGACCATCCAAAAGTACCCCCAAAGGAAGGCTTTGGATACAAGTGAACTCCCCAGGGGAGCCTTTACGCAGCCCCACATGCAACTGGACCCTCCGGGTTCGCTGTTTCCGAGCATCCCTAAACATTGCCCTAGCCGGCAAAGAAGACGACTGAAAAATAAGGCCCCAGGAAATGCGTTGCGAGGCTTTTTCGCCCATCCAAAAGTGCCCCCAAAGGAAGGCTTTGGGTACAAGTGAACTCCCCAGGGGAGCCTTTACGCAGCCCCACATGCAACTGGACCCTCCGGGTTCGCTGTTTCCGAGCATTCCTAAACATAGCCCTAGACGGCATCGATGACGACTGAAAAATCAGGCCCCAGGAAATGCGTTGCGAGCCCCTTCGGACCATCCAAAAGTACCCCCAAAGGAAGGCTTTGGATACAAGTGAACTCCCCAGGGGAGCCTTTACGCAGCCCCACATGCAACTGGACCCTCCGGGTTCGCTGTTTCCGAGCATCCCTAAACATAGCCCTAGCCGGCATCGAAGATGACTGAAAAATCAGGCCCCAGGAAATGCGTTACGAGCCCTTTTCGCCCATCCAAAAGTGCCCCCAAAGGAAGGCTTTGGGTACAAGTGAACTCCCCAGGGGAGCCTTTATGCAGCCCCACATGCAACTGGACCCTCCGGGTTCGCTGTTTCCGAGCATCCCTAAACATAGCCCTAGCCGGCATCGAAGACAAGTGAAAAATCAGGACCCAGGAAATGTGTTGCGAGCCCCTCGGACCATCCGAAAGTGCCCCCAAAGGAAGGCTTTGGGTACAAGTGAACTCCCCAGGGGAGCCTTTACGCAGCCCCACATGCAACTGGACCCTCCGGGTTCGCTGTTTCCGAGCATCCCTAAACATAACCCTAGCCGGCATCGAAGACGAGTGAAAAATCAGGCCCCAGGAAATGCGTTGCGAGCCCTTTTCGCCCATCCAAAAGTGCCCCCAAAGGAAGGCTTTGGGTACAAGTGAACTCCCCAGGGGAGCCTTTACGCAGCCCCACATGCAACTGGACCCTCCGGGTTCGCTGTTCCTGAAAAACCGAAAGGTAGCCCTAGCCGTCTTCGGAGACGAGTGAAAAATCAGGCCACAGGAAATGCGTTGCGAGCCCTTTTCGCCCATCCAAAAGTGCCCGCAAAGGAAGACTTTGGGTACAAGTGAACTCCCCAGGGGAGCCTTTACGCAGCCCCACATGCAACTGGACCCTCCGGGTTCGATTTTTCCGAGCAAACCTAAATATATCACTAGCCGGCATGGGAGAAGACTGAAAACCCGGGCCCCAGAAAAGGCGTTGCAAGCCCCTTTGGACCATCCAAAAGTGCCCCCAAAGGAAGGCTTTGGGTACAAGTGAACTCCCCAGGGGAGCCTTTACGCAGCCCCACATGCAACTGGACCCTCCGGGTTCGCTGTTTCCGAGCATCCCTAAACATAGCCCTAGCCGGCATCGAAGACGACTGAAAAATCAGGCCCCAGGAAATGCGTTGCGAGCCCTTTTCGCCCATCCAAAAGTGCCCCCAAAGGAACGCTTTGGGTACAAGAGAACTCCCCAGGGGAGCCTTTACGCAGCCCCACATGCAACTGGACCCTCCGGGTTCGCTGTTCCTGAGCAAACCTAAACGTAGCCCTAGCCGTCATCGGAGACGACTGAAAAATCAGGCCCCAGGAAATGCGTTCCGAGCCCTTTTCGCCCATCCAAATGTGCCCCCAAAGGAAGACTTTGGGTACAAGAGAACTCCCCAGGGGAGCCTTTACGCAGCCCCACATGCAACTGGACCCTCCGGGTTCGCTGTTTCCGAGCATCCCTAAACATAGCCCTAGCCAGCATCGAAGACAAGTGAAAAATCAGGACCCAGGAAATATGTTGCGAGCCCCTTCGGACCATCCAAAAGTGCCCCCAAAGGAAGGCTTTGGTTACAAGTGAACTCCCCAGGGGAGCCTTTACGCAGCCCCACATGCAACTGGACCCTCCGGGTTTGCTGTTTCCGAGCATCCCTAAACATAGCCCTAGCCGGCATCGATGACGACTGAAAAATCAGGCCCCAGGAAATGCGTTGCGAGCCCCTTAGGACCATCCAAAAGTACCCCCAAAGGAAGGCTTTGGATACAAGTGAACTCCCCAGGGGAGCCTTTACGCAGCCACACATGCAACTGGACCCTCCGGGTTCGATTTTTCCGAGCAACCCTAAATATATCACTAGTCGGCATGGGAGAAGACTGAAAACCCGGGCCCCAGAAAACGCGTTGCAAGCCCCTTTGGACCATCCAAAAGTGTCACCAAAGGAAGGCTTTGGGTACAAGTGAACTCCCCAGGGGAGCCTTTACGCAGCCCCACATGCAACTGGACCCTCCGGGTTCGCTCTTCCTGAGCAAACCTAAACGTAGCCCTAGCCGTCATCGGAGACGAGTGAAAAATCAGGCCCCAGGAAATGCGTTCCGAGGCCTTTTCGCCCATCCAAATGTGCCCCCAAAGGAAGGCTTTGGGTACAAGTGAACTCCCCAGGGGAGCCTTTACGCAGCCGCACATGCAACTGGACCCTCCGGGTTCGCTGTTTCCGAGCATCCCTAAACATAGCCCTAGCCGGCATCGAAGATGACTGAAAAATCAGGACCCAGGAAATGTGTTGAGAGCCCCTCGGACCATCCAAAAGTGCCCCCAAAGGAAGGCTTTGGGTACAAGTGAACTCCCCAGGGGAGCCTTTACGCAGCCCCACATGCAACTGGACCCTCCGGGTTCGCTGTTTCCGAGCATCCCTAAACATAACCCTAGCCGGCATCGAAGACGAGTGAAAAATCAGGCCCCAGGAAATGCGTTGCGAGCCCTTTTCGCCCATCCAAAAGTGCCCCCAAAGGAAGGCTTTGGGTACAAGTGAACTCCCCAGGGGAGCCTTTACGCAGCCCCACATGCAACTGGACCCTCCGGGTTCGATTTTTCCGAGCAACCCTAAATATATCACTAGCTGGCATGGGAGAAGACTGAAAACCCGTGCCACAGAAAACGCGTTGCAAGCCCCTTTGGACCATCCAAAAGTGTCACCAAAGGAAGGCTTTGGGTACAATTGAACTCCCCACGGGAGCCTTTACGCAGCCCCACATGCAACTGGACCCTCCGGGTTCGCTGTTCCTGAGCAAACCTAAACGTAGCCCTAGCCGTCATCGGAGACGAGTGAAAAATCAGGCCCCAGGAAATGCGTTGCGAGCCCTTTTTGCCCATCCAAATGTGCCCCCAAAGGAAGACTTTGGGTACAAGAGAACTCCCCAGGGGAGCCTTTACGCAGCCCCACATGCAACTGGACCCTCCGGGTTCGCTGTTTCCGAGCATCCCTAAACATAGCCCTAGCCGGCATCGATGACGACTGAAAAATCAGGCCCCAGGAAATGCGTTCCGAGGCCTTTTCGCCCATCCAAAAGTGCCCCCAAAGGAAGGCTTTGGGTACAAGTGAACTCCCCAGGGGAGCCTTTACGCAGCCCCACATGCAACTGGACCCTCCGGGTTCGCTCTTTCCGAGCATCCCTAAACATAGCCCTAGCCGGCATCGATGACGACTGAAAAATCAGGCCCCAGGAAATGCGTTGCGAGCCCCTTCGGACCATCCAAAAGTACCCCCAAAGGAAGGCTTTGGATACAAGTGAACTCCCCAGGGGAGCCTTTACGGAGCCCCACATGCAACTGGACCCTCCGGGTTCGATTTTTCCGAGCAACCCTAAATATATCACTAGTCGGCATGGGAGAAGACTGAAAACCCGGGCCCCAGAAAACGCGTTGCAAGCCCCTTTGGACCATCCAAAAGTGTCACCAAAGGAAGGCTTTGGGTACAAGTGAACTCCCCAGGGGAGCCTTTACGCAGCCCCACATGCAACTGGACCCTCCGGGTTCGCTGTTTCCGAGCATCTCTAAACATAGTCCTAGCCGGCATCGAAGACGACTGAAAAATCAGGCCCCAGGAAATGCGTTGCAAGCCCTTTTCGCCCATCCAAAAGTGCCCCCAAAGGAAGGCTTTGGGTACAAGAGAACTCCCCAGGGGAGCCTTTACGCAGCCCCACATGCAACTGGACCCTCCGGGTTCGCTGTTTCCGAGCATCCCTAAACATAGCCCTAGACGGCTTCGAAGACGACTGAAAAATCAGGCCCCAGGAAATGCGTTGCGAGCCCTTGTCGCCCATCCAAAAGTGCCCCCAAAGGAAGACTTTGGGTACAAGTGATCTCCCCAGGGGAGCCTTTACGCAGCCACACATGCAACTGGACCCTCCGGGTTCGATTTTTCTGAGCAACCCTAAATATATCACTAACTGGCATGGGAGAAGACTGAAAACCCGTGCCACAGAAAACGCGTTGCAAGCCCCTTTGGACCATCCAAAAGTGTCACCAAAGGAAGGCTTTGGGTACAAGAGAACTCCCCAGGGGAGCCTTTACGCAGCCCCACATGCAACTGGACCCTCCGGGTTCGCTGTTTCCGAGCATCCCTAAACATAGCCCTAGCCAGCATCGAAGACAAGTGAAAAATCAGGACCCAGGAAATGCGTTGCGAGCCCCTTTGGACCATCCAAAATTGCCCCCAAAGGAATGCTTTGGGTACAAGTGAACTCCCCAGGGGAGCCTTTACGCAGCCCCACATGCAACTGGACCCTCCGGGTTCTCTGTTCCTGAGCAAACCTAAACGTAGCCCTAGCCGTCATCGGAGACGAGTGAAAAATCAGGCCCCAGGAAATGCGTTCCGAGGCCTTTTCGCCCATCCAAAAGTGCCCGCAAAAGAAGACTTTGGGTACATCTGAAGTTCCCAGGGGAGCCTTTACGCAGCCCCACATGCAACTGGACCCTCCGGGTTCGCTGTTCCTGAGCAAACCTAAACGTAGCCCTAGCCGGCATCGATGACGACTGAAAAATCAGGCCCCAGGAAATGCGTTGCGAGCCCCTTAGGACCATCCAAAAGTACCCCCAAAGGAAGGCTTTGGATACAAGAGAACTCCCCAGGGGAGCCTTTACGCAGCCCCACATGCAACTGGACCCTCCGGGTTCGCTGTTTCCGAGCATCCCTAAACATAGTCCTATACGGCATTGAAGACGACTGAAAAATCAGGCCCCAGGAAATGCGTTGCAAGCCCTTTTCGCCCATCCAAAATTGCCCCCAAAGGAAGGCTTTGGGTACATCTGAAGTTCCCAGGGGAGCCTTTACGCAGCCCCACATGCAACTGGACCCTCCGGGTTCGCTGTTCCTGAGCAAACCTAAACGTAGCCCTAGCCGGCATCGATGACGACTGAAAAATCAGGCCCCAGGAAATGCGTTGCGAGCCCCTTAGGACCATCCAAAAGTACCCCCAAAGGAAGGCTTTGGATACAAGTGAACTCCCCAGGGGAGCCTTTACGCAGCCACACATGCAACTGGACCCTCCGGGTTCGATTTTTCCGAGCAACCCTAAATATATCACTAGTCGGCATGGGAGAAGACTGAAAACCCGGGCCCCAGAAAACGCGTTGCAAGCCCATTTGGACCATCCAAAAGTGTCACCAAAGGAAGGCTTTGGGTACAAGTGAACTCCCCAGGGGAGCCTTTACGCAGCCCCACATGCAACTGGACCCTCCGGGTTCGCTGTTTCCGAGCATCCCTAAACATAGCCCTAGCCGGCATCGAAGATGACTGAATAATCAGGCCGCAGGAAATGCGTTATGAGCCCATTTCGCCCATCCAAAAGTGCCCGCAAAGGAAGGCTTTGGGTACAAGAGAACTCCCCAGGGGAGCCTTTACGCAGCCCCACATGCAACTGGACCCTCCGCGTTCGCTGTTTCCGAGCATCCCTAAACATAGCCCTAGCCGGCATCGAACACGACTGAAAAATCAGGCCCCAGGAAATGCGTTGCAAGCCCTTTTCGCCCATCCAAAAGTGCCCCCAAAGGAAGGCTTTGGGTACAAGTGAACTCCCCAGGGGAGCCTTTACGCAGCCCCACATGCAACTGGACCCTCCGGGTTCGCTGTTTCCGAGCATCCCTAAACATAGCCCTATCCGGCATCGAAGTCGACTGAAAAATCAGACCCCAGGAAATGCGTTGCGAGCCCTTTTCGTCCATCCAAAAGTGCCCCCAAAGGAAGGCTTTGGGTACAAGTGATCTCCCCAGGGGAGCCTTTACACAGCCCCACATGCAACTGGACCCTCCGGGTTCGATTTTTCCGAGCAACCCTAAATATATCACTAGCCGGCATGGGAGAAGACTGAAAACCCGGGCCCCAGAAAAGGCGTTGCAAGCCCCTTTGGACCATCCAAAAGTGCCCCCAAAGGAAGGCTTTGGGTACAAGTGAACTCCCCAGGGGAGCCTTTACGCAGCCCCACATGCAACTGGACCCTCCGGGTTCGCTGTTTCCGAGCATCCCTAAACATAGCCCTAGCCGGCATCGAAGACGACTGAAAAATCAGGCCACAGGAAATGCGTTGCGAGCCCTTTTCGCCCATCCAAAAGTGCCCCCAAAGGAACGCTTTGGGTACAAGAGAACTCCCCAGGGGAGCCTTTACGCAGCCCCACAGGCAACTGGACCCTCCGGGTTCGCTGTTCCTGAGCAAACCTAAACGTATCCCTAGCCGTCATCGGAGACGACTGAAAAATCAGGCCCCAGGAAATGCGTTCCGAGGCCTTTTCGCCCATCCAAATGTGCCCCCAAAGGAAGACTTTGGGTACAAGAGAACTCCCCAGGGGAGCCTTTACGCAGCCCCACATGCAACTGGACCCTCCGGGTTCGCTGTTTCCGAGCATCCCTAAACATTGCCCTAGCCGGCAAAGAAGACGACTGAAAAATAAGGCCCCAGGAAATGCGTTCCGAGCCCTTTTCGCCCATCCAAATGTGCCCCCAAAGGAAGACTTTGGGTACAAGAGAACTCCCCAGGGGAGCCTTTACGCAGCCCCACATGCAACTGGACCCTCCGGGTTCGATTTTTCCGAGCAAACCTAAATATATCACTAGCCGGCATGGGAGAAGACTGAAAAATCAGGGCCAGGAAATGCGTTTCAAGCCCTTGTCGCCCATCCAAAAGTATCACCAAAGGAAGGCTTTGGGTACAAGTGAACTCCCCAGGGGAGCCTTTACGCAGCCCCACATGCAACTGGACCCTCCGGGTTCGCTGTTTCCGAGCATCCCTAAACATAGCCCTAGCCGGCATCGATGACGACTGAAAAATCAGGCCCCAGGAAATGCGTTGCGAGCCCCTTAGGACCATCCAAAAGTACCCCCAAAGGAAGGCTTTGGATACAAGTGAACTCCCCAGGGGAGCCTTTACGCAGCCCCACATGCAACTGGACCCTCCGGGTTCGATTTTTCCGAGCAACCCTAAATATATCACTAGCCGGCATGGGAGAAGACTGAAAACCCGGGCCCCAGAAAAGGCGTTGCAAGCCCCTTTGGACCATCCAAAAGTGCCCCCAAAGGAAGGCTTTGGGTACAAGTGAACTCCCCAGGGGAGCCTTTACGCAGCCCCACATGCAACTGGACCCTCCGGGTTCGCTGTTTCCGAGCATCCCTAAACATAGCCCTAGCCGGCATCGAAGACGACTGAAAAATCAGGCCACAGGAAATGCGTTGCGAGCCCTTTTCGCCCATCCAAAAGTGCCCCCAAAGGAACGCTTTGGGTACAAGAGAACTCCCCAGGGGAGCCTTTACGCAGCCCCACATGCAACTGGACCCTCCGGGTTCGCTGTTCCTGAGCAAACCTAAACGTATCCCTAGCCGTCATCGGAGACGACTGAAAAATCAGGCCCCAGGAAATGCGTTCCGAGGCCTTTTCGCCCATCCAAATGTGCCCCCAAAGGAAGACTTTGGGTACAAGAGAACTCCCCAGGGGAGCCTTTACGCAGCCCCACATGCAACTGGACCCTCCGGGTTCGCTGTTTCCGAGCATCCCTAAACATTGCCCTAGCCGGCAAAGAAGACGACTGAAAAATAAGGCCCCAGGAAATGCGTTCCGAGCCCTTTTCGCCCATCCAAATGTGCCCCCAAAGGAAGACTTTGGGTACAAGAGAACTCCCCAGGGGAGCCTTTACGCAGCCCCACATGCAACTGGACCCTCCGGGTTCTCTGTTCCTGAGCAAACCTAAACGTAGCCCTAGCCGTCATCGGAGACGAGTGAATAATCAGGCCCCAGGAAATGCGTTCCGAGGCCTTTTCGCCCATCCAAAAGTGCCCGCAAAAGAAGACTTTGGGTACATCTGAAGTTCCCAGGGGAGCCTTTACGCAGCCCCACATGCAACTGGACCCTCCGGGTTCGCTGTTCCTGAGCAAACCTAAACGTAGCCCTAGCCGGCATCGATGACGACTGAAAAATCAGGCCCCAGGAAATGCGTTGCGAGCCCCTTAGGACCATCCAAAAGTACCCCCAAAGGAAGGCTTTGGATACAAGAGAACTCCCCAGGGGAGCCTTTACGCAGCCCCACATGCAACTGGACCCTCCGGGTTCGCTGTTTCCGAGCATCCCTAAACATAGTCCTATACGGCATTGAAGACGACTGAAAAATCAGGCCCCAGGAAATGCGTTGCAAGCCCTTTTCGCCCATCCAAAAGTGCCCCCAAAGGAAGGCTTTGGGTACATCTGAAGTTCCCAGGGGAGCCTTTACGCAGCCCCACATGCAACTGGACCCTCCGGGTTCGCTGTTCCTGAGCAAACCTAAACGTAGCCCTAGCCGGCATCGATGACGACTGAAAAATCAGGCCCCAGGAAATGCGTTGCGAGCCCCTTAGGACCATCCAAAAGTACCCCCAAAGGAAGGCTTTGGATACAAGTGAACTCCCCAGGGGAGCCTTTACGCAGCCACACATGCAACTGGACCCTCCGGGTTCGATTTTTCCGAGCAACCCTAAATATATCACTAGTCGGCATGGGAGAAGACTGAAAACCCGGGCCCCAGAAAACGCGTTGCAAGCCCATTTGGACCATCCAAAAGTGTCACCAAAGGAAGGCTTTGGGTACAAGTGAACTCCCCAGGGGAGCCTTTACGCAGCCCCACATGCAACTGGACCCTCCGGGTTCGCTGTTTCCGAGCATCCCTTAACATAGCCCTAGCCGGCATCGAAGATGACTGAATAATCAGGCCGCAGGAAATGCGTTATGAGCCCATTTCGCCCATCCAAAAGTGCCCGCAAAGGAAGGCTTTGGGTACAAGAGAACTCCCCAGGGGAGCCTTTACGCAGCCCCACATGCAACTGGACCCTCCGGGTTCGCTGTTTCCGAGCATCCCTAAACATAGCCCTAGCCGGCATCGAACACGACTGAAAAATCAGGCCCCAGGAAATGCGTTGCAAGCCCTTTTCGCCCATCCAAAAGTGCCCCCAAAGGAAGGCTTTGGGTACAAGTGAACTCCCCAGGGGAGCCTTTACGCAGCCCCACATGCAACTGGACCCTCCGGGTTCGCTGTTTCCGAGCATCCCTAAACATAGCCCTATCCGGCATCGAAGTCGACTGAAAAATCAGACCCCAGGAAATGCGTTGCGAGCCCTTTTCGTCCATCCAAAAGTGCCCCCAAAGGAAGGCTTTGGGTACAAGTGATCTCCCCAGGGGAGCCTTTACGCAGCCCCACATGCAGCTGGACCCTCCGGGTTCGATTTTTCCGAGCAAACCTAAATATATCACTAGCCGGCATGGGAGAAGACTGAAAACCCGGGCCCCAGAAAAGGCGTTGCAAGCCCCTTTGGACCATCCAAAAGTGCCCCCAAAGGAAGGCTTTGGGTACAAGTGAACTCCCCAGGGGAGCCTTTACGCAGCCCCACATGCAACTGGACCCTCCGGGTTCGCTGTTTCCGAGCATCCCTAAACATAGCCCTAGCCGGCATCGAAGACGACTGAAAAATCAGGCCACAGGAAATGCGTTGCGAGCCCTTTTCGCCCATCCAAAAGTGCCCCCAAAGGAAGGCTTTGGGTACAAGAGAACTCCCCAGGGGAGCCTTTACGCAGCCCCACATGCAACTGGACCCTCCGGGTTCGCTGTTCCTGAGCAAACCTAAACGTATCCCTAGCCGTCATCGGAGACGACTGAAAAATCAGGCCCCAGGAAATGCGTTCCGAGGCCTTTTCGCCCATCCAAATGTGCCCCCAAAGGAAGACTTTGGGTACAAGAGAACTCCCCAGGGGAGCCTTTACGCAGCCCCACATGCAACTGGACCCTCCGGGTTCGCTGTTTCCGAGCATCCCTAAACATTGCCCTAGCCGGCAAAGAAGACGACTGAAAAATAAGGCCCCAGGAAATGCGTTGCGAGGCCTTTTCGCCCATCCAAAAGTGCCCCCAAAGGAAGGCTTTGGGTACAAGTGATCTCCCCAGGGGAGCCTTTACGCAGCCCCACATGCAACTGGACCCTCCGGGTTCGCTGTTTCCGAGCATCCCTAAACATAGCCCTAGCCGGCATCGATGACGACTGAAAAATCAGGCCCCAGGAAATGCGTTGCGAGCCCCTTAGGACCATCCAAAAGTGCCCCCAAAGGAAGGCTTTGGATACAAGTGAACTCCCCAGGGGAGCCTTTACGCAGCCCCACATGCAACTGGACCCTCCGGGTTCGCTGTTTCCGAGCATCCCTAAACATAGCCCTAGCCGGCATCGAAGACAAGTGAAAAATCAGGACCCAGGAAATATGTTGCGAGCCCCTTCGGACCATCCAAAAGTGCCCCCAAAGGAAGGCTTTGGTTACAAGTGAACTCCCCAGGGGAGCCTTTACGCATCCCCACATGCAACTGGACCCTCCGGGTTTGCTGTTTCCGAGCATCCCTAAACATAGCCCTAGCCGGCATCGAAGACAAGTGAAAAATCAGGACCCAGGAAATATGTTGCGAGCCCCTTCGGACCATCCAAAAGTGCCCCCAAAGGAAGGCTTTGGATACAAGTGAACTCCCCAGGGGAGCCTTTACGCAACCACACATGCAACTGGACCCTCCAGGTTCGATTTTTCCGAGCAACCCTAAATATATCACTAGTCGGCATGGGAGAAGACTGAAAACCCGGGCCCCAGAAAACGCGTTGCAAGCCCCTTTGGACCATCCAAAAGTGTCACCAAAGGAAGGCTTTGGGTACAAGTGAACTCCCCAGGGGAGCCTTTACGCAGCCCCACATGCAACTGGACCCTCCGGGTTCGCTGTTCCTGAGCAAACCTAAACGTAGCCCTAGCCGTCATTGGAGACATGTGAAAAATCAGGCCCCAGGAAATGCGTTCCGAAGCCTTTTCGCCCATCCAAATGTGCCCCCAAAGGAAGACTTTGGGTACAAGTGAACTCCCCAGGGGAGCCTTTACGCAGCCCCACATGCAACTGGACCCTCCGGGTTCGCTGTTTCCGAGCATCCCTAAACATAGCCCTAGCCGGCATCGAAGATGACTGAAAAATCAGGACCCAGGAAATGTGTTGAGAGCCCCTCGGACCATCCAAAAGTGCCCCCAAAGGAAGGCTTTGGGTACAAGTGAACTCCCCAGGGGAGCCTTTACGCAGCCCCACATGCAACTGGACCCTCCGGGTTCGCTGTTTCCGAGCATCCCTAAACATAACCCTAGCCGGCATCGAAGACGAGTGAAAAATCAGGCCCCAGGAAATGCGTTGCGAGCCCTTTTCGCCCATCCAAAAGTGCCCCCAAAGGAAGGCTTTGGGTACAAGTGAACTCCCCAGGGGAGCCTTTACGCAGCCCCACATGCAACTGGACCCTCCGGGTTCGATTTTTCCGAGCAACCCTAAATATATCACTAGCTGGCATGGGAGAAGACTGAAAACCCGTGCCACAGAAAACGCGTTGCAAGCCCCTTTGGACCATCCAAAAGTGTCACCAAAGGAAGGCTTTGGGTACAAGTGAACTCCCCAGGGGAGCCTTTACGCAGCCCCACATGCAACTGGACCCTCCGGGTTCGCTGTTCCTGAGCAAACCTAAACGTAGCCCTAGCCGGCATCGATGACGACTGAAAAATCAGGCCCCAGGAAATGCGTTGCGAGCCCCTTAGGACCATCCAAAAGTACCCCCAAAGGAAGGCTTTGGATACAAGAGAACTCCCCAGGGGAGCCTTTACGCAGCCCCACATGCAACTGGACCCTCCGGGTTCGCTGTTTCCGAGCATCCCTAAACATAGTCCTATACGGCATTGAAGACGACTGAAAAATCAGGCCCCAGGAAATGCGTTGCAAGCCCTTTTCGCCCATCCAAAAGTGCCCCCAAAGGAAGGCTTTGGGTACATCTGAAGTTCCCAGGGGAGCCTTTACGCAGCCCCACATGCAACTGGACCCTCCGGGTTCGCTGTTCCTGAGCAAACCTAAACGTAGCCCTAGCCGGCATCGATGACGACTGAAAAATCAGGCCCCAGGAAATGCGTTGCGAGCCCCTTAGGACCATCCAAAAGTACCCCCAAAGGAAGGCTTTGGATACAAGTGAACTCCCCAGGGGAGCCTTTACGCAGCCACACATGCAACTGGACCCTCCGGGTTCGATTTTTCCGAGCAACCCTAAATATATCACTAGTCGGCATGGGAGAAGACTGAAAACCCGGGCCCCAGAAAACGCGTTGCAAGCCCATTTGGACCATCCAAAAGTGTCACCAAAGGAAGGCTTTGGGTACAAGTGAACTCCCCAGGGGAGCCTTTACGCAGCCCCACATGCAACTGGACCCTCCGGGTTCGCTGTTTCCGAGCATCCCTAAACATAGCCCTAGCCGGCATCGAAGATGACTGAATAATCAGGCCGCAGGAAATGCGTTATGAGCCCATTTCGCCCATCCAAAAGTGCCCGCAAAGGAAGGCTTTGGGTACAAGAGAACTCCCCAGGGGAGCCTTTACGCAGCCCCACATGCAACTGGACCCTCCGCGTTCGCTGTTTCCGAGCATCCCTAAACATAGCCCTAGCCGGCATCGAACACGACTGAAAAATCAGGCCCCAGGAAATGCGTTGCAAGCCCTTTTCGCCCATCCAAAAGTGCCCCCAAAGGAAGGCTTTGGGTACAAGTGAACTCCCCAGGGGAGCCTTTACGCAGCCCCACATGCAACTGGACCCTCCGGGTTCGCTGTTTCCGAGCATCCCTAAACATAGCCCTATCCGGCATCGAAGTCGACTGAAAAATCAGACCCCAGGAAATGCGTTGCGAGCCCTTTTCGTCCATCCAAAAGTGCCCCCAAAGGAAGGCTTTGGGTACAAGTGATCTCCCCAGGGGAGCCTTTACGCAGCCCCACATGCAGCTGGACCCTCCGGGTTCGATTTTTCCGAGCAAACCTAAATATATCACTAGCCGGCATGGGAGAAGACTGAAAACCCGGGCCCCAGAAAAGGCGTTGCAAGCCCCTTTGGACCATCCAAAAGTGCCCCCAAAGGAAGGCTTTGGGTACAAGTGAACTCCCCAGGGGAGCCTTTACGCAGCCCCACATGCAACTGGACCCTCCGGGTTCGCTGTTTCCGAGCATCCCTAAACATAGCCCTAGCCGGCATCGAAGACGACTGAAAAATCAGGCCACAGGAAATGCGTTGCGAGCCCTTTTCGCCCATCCAAAAGTGCCCCCAAAGGAAGGCTTTGGGTACAAGAGAACTCCCCAGGGGAGCCTTTACGCAGCCCCACATGCAACTGGACCCTCCGGGTTCGCTGTTCCTGAGCAAACCTAAACGTATCCCTAGCCGTCATCGGAGACGACTGAAAAATCAGGCCCCAGGAAATGCGTTCCGAGGCCTTTTCGCCCATCCAAATGTGCCCCCAAAGGAAGACTTTGGGTACAAGAGAACTCCCCAGGGGAGCCTTTACGCAGCCCCACATGCAACTGGACCCTCCGGGTTCGCTGTTTCCGAGCATCCCTAAACATTGCCCTAGCCGGCAAAGAAGACGACTGAAAAATAAGGCCCCAGGAAATGCGTTGCGAGGCCTTTTCGCCCATCCAAAAGTGCCCCCAAAGGAAGGCTTTGGGTACAAGTGATCTCCCCAGGGGAGCCTTTACGCAGCCCCACATGCAACTGGACCCTCCGGGTTCGCTGTTTCCGAGCATCCCTAAACATAGCCCTAGCCGGCATCGATGACGACTGAAAAATCAGGCCCCAGGAAATGCGTTGCGAGCCCCTTAGGACCATCCAAAAGTGCCCCCAAAGGAAGGCTTTGGATACAAGTGAACTCCCCAGGGGAGCCTTTACGCAGCCCCACATGCAACTGGACCCTCCGGGTTCGCTGTTTCCGAGCATCCCTAAACATAGCCCTAGCCGGCATCGAAGACAAGTGAAAAATCAGGACCCAGGAAATATGTTGCGAGCCCCTTCGGACCATCCAAAAGTGCCCCCAAAGGAAGGCTTTGGTTACAAGTGAACTCCCCAGGGGAGCCTTTACGCAGCCCCACATGCAACTGGACCCTCCGGGTTTGCTGTTTCCGAGCATCCCTAAACATAGCCCTAGCCGGCATCGATGACGACTGAAAAATCAGGCCACAGGAAATGCGTTGCGAGCCCCTTAGGACCATCCAAAAGTACCCCCAAAGGAAGGCTTTGGATACAAGTGAACTCCCCAGGGGAGCCTTTACGCAACCACACATGCAACTGGACCCTCCAGGTTCGATTTTTCCGAGCAACCCTAAATATATCACTAGTCGGCATGGGAGAAGACTGAAAACCCGGGCCCCAGAAAACGCGTTGCAAGCCCCTTTGGACCATCCAAAAGTGTCACCAAAGGAAGGCTTTGGGTACAAGTGAACTCCCCAGGGGAGCCTTTACGCAGCCCCACATGCAACTGGACCCTCCGGGTTCGCTGTTCCTGAGCAAACCTAAACGTAGCCCTAGCCGTCATCGGAGACAAGTGAAAAATCAGGCCCCAGGAAATGCGTTCCGAAGCCTTTTCGCCCATCCAAATGTGCCCCCAAAGGAAGACTTTGGGTACAAGTGAACTCCCCAGGGGAGCCTTTACGCAGCCCCACATGCAACTGGACCCTCCGGGTTCGCTGTTTCCGAGCATCCCTAAACATAGCCCTAGCCGGCATCGAAGATGACTGAAAAATCAGGACCCAGGAAATGTGTTGAGAGCCCCTCGGACCATCCAAAAGTGCCCCCAAAGGAAGGCTTTGGGTACAAGTGAACTCCCCAGGGGAGCCTTTACGCAGCCCCACATGCAACTGGACCCTCCGGGTTCGCTGTTTCCGAGCATCCCTAAACATAACCCTAGCCGGCATCGAAGACGAGTGAAAAATCAGGCCCCAGGAAATGCGTTGCGAGCCCTTTTCGTCCATCCAAAAGTGCCCCCAAAGGAAGGCTTTGGGTACAAGTGAACTCCCCAGGGGAGCCTTTACGCAGCCCCACATGCAACTGGACCCTCCGGGTTCGATTTTTCCGAGCAACCCTAAATATATCACTAGCTGGCATGGGAGAAGACTGAAAACCCGTGCCACAGAAAACGCGTTGCAAGCCCCTTTGGACCATCCAAAAGTGTCACCAAAGGAAGGCTTTGGGTACAAGTGAACTCCCCAGGGGAGCCTTTACGCAGCCCCACATGCAACTGGACCCTCCGGGTTCGCTGTTCCTGAGCAAACCTAAACGTAGCCCTAGCCGTCATCGGAGACGAGTGAAAAATCAGGCCCCAGGAAATGCGTTCCGAGGCCTTTTCGCCCATCCAAATGTGCCCCCAAAGGAAGACTTTGGGTACAAGAGAACTCCACAGGGGAGCCTTTACGCAGCCCCACATGCAACTGGACCCTCCGGGTTCGCTGTTTCCGAGCATACCTAAACATAGCCCTAGACGGCATCGAAGACGAATGAAAAATCAGGCCCCAGGAAATGCGTTGCGAGCCCTTTTTGCCCATCCAAAAGTGCCCCCAAAGGAAGGCTTTGGGTAAAAGAGAACTCCCCGGGGGAGCCTTTACGCAGCCCCACATGCAACTGGACCCTCCGGGTTTGATTTTTCCGAGCAAACCTAAATATATCACTAGCCGGCATGGGAGAAGACTGAAAAATCAGGCCCCAGGAAATGCGTTTCAAGCCCTTGTCACCCATCCAAAAGTATCACCAAAGGAAGGCTTTGGGTACAAGTGAACTCCCCAGGGGAGCCTTTACGCAGCCCCACATGCAACTGGACCCTCCGGGTTCGCTGTTTCCGAGCATCCCTAAACATAGCCCTAGCCGGCATCGAAGACGACTGAAAAATCAGGCCACAGGAAATGCGTTGCGAGCCCTTTTCGCCCATCCAAAAGTGCCCCCAAAGGAACGCTTTGGGTACAAGATAACTCCCCAGGGGAGCCTTTACGCAGCCCCACATGCAACTGGACCCTCCGGGTTCGCTGTTCCTGAGCAAACCTAAACGTAGCCCTAGCCGTCATCGGAGACGACTGAAAAATCAGGCCCCAGGAAATGCGTTCCGAGGCCTTTTCGCCCATCCAAATGTGCCCCCAAAGGAACACTTTGGGTACAAGAGAACTCCCCAGGGGAGCCTTTACGCAGCCCCACATGCAACTGGACCTTCCGGGTTCGCTGTTTCCGAGCATCCCTAAACATTGCCCTAGCCGGCAAAGAAGACGACTGAAAAATAAGGCCCCAGGAAATGCGTTGCGAGGCTTTTTCGCCCATCCAAAAGTGCCCCCAAAGGAAGGCTTTGTGTACAAGTGAACTCCCCAGGGGAGCCTTTACGCAGCCACACATGCAACTGGACCCTCCGGGTTCGCTGTTTCCGAGCATCCCTAAACATAGCCCTAGCCGGCATCGATGACGACTGAAAAATCAGGCCCCAGGAAATGCGTTGCGAGCCCCTTCGGACCATCCAAAAGTACCCCCAAAGGAAGGCTTTGGATACAAGTGAACTCCCCAGGGGAGCCTTTACGCAGCCCCACATGCAACTGGACCCTCCGGGTTCGCTGTTTCCGAGCATCCCTAAACATAGCCCTAGCCGGCATCGAAGACAAGTGAAAAATCAGGACCCAGGAAATATGTTGCGAGCCCCTTCGGACCATCCAAAAGTGCCCCCAAAGGAAGGCTTTGGTTACAAGTGAACTCCCCAGGGGAGCCTTTACGCAGCCCCACATGCAACTGGACCCTCCGGGTTTGCTGTTTCCGAGCATCCCTAAACATAGCCCTAGCCGGCATCGATGACGACTGAAAAATCAGGCCCCAGGAAATGCGTTGCGAGCCCCTTAGGACCATCCAAAAGTACCCCCAAAGGAAGGCTTTGGATACAAGTGAACTCCCCAGGGGAGCCTTTACGCAACCACACATGCAACTGGACCCTCCAGGTTCGATTTTTCCGAGCAACCCTAAATATATCACTAGTCGGCATGGGAGAAGACTGAAAACCCGGGCCCCAGAAAACGCGTTGCAAGCCCCTTTGGACCATCCAAAAGTGTCACCAGAGGAAGGCTTTGGGTACAAGTGAACTCCCCAGGGGAGCCTTTACGCAGCCCCACATGCAACTGGACCCTCCGGGTTCGCTGTTCCTGAGCAAACCTAAACGTAGCCCTAGCCGTCATCGGAGACGAGTGAAAAATCAGGCCCCAGGAAATGCGTTCCGAGGCCTTTTCGCCCATCCAAATGTGCCCCCAAAGGAAGACTTTGGGTACAAGTGAACTCCCCAGGGGAGCCTTTACGCAGCCCCACATGCAACTGGACCCTCCGGGTTCGCTGTTTCCGAGCATCCCTAAACATAGCCCTAGCCGGCATCGAAGATGACTGAAAAATCAGGACCCAGGAAATGTGTTGAGAGCCCCTCGGACCATCCAAAAGTGCCCCCAAAGGAAGGCTTTGGGTACAAGTGAACTCCCCAGGGGAGCCTTTACGCAGCCCCACATGCAACTGGACCCTCCGGGTTCGCTGTTTCCGAGCATCCCTAAACATAACCCTAGCCGGCATCGAAGACGAGTGAAAAATCAGGCCCCAGGAAATGCGTTGCGAGCCCTTTTTGCCCATCCAAAAGTGCCCCCAAAGGAAGGCTTTGGGTACAAGTGAACTCCCCAGGGGAGCCTTTACGCAGCCCCACATGCAACTGGACCCTCCGGGTTCGATTTTTCCGAGCAACCCTAAATATATCACTAGCTGGCATGGGAGAAGACTGAAAACCCGTGCCACAGAAAACGCGTTGCAAGCCCCTTTTGACCATCCAAAAGTGTCACCAAAGGAAGGCTTTGGGTACAAGTGAACTCCCCAGGGGAGCCTTTACGCAGCCCCACATGCAACTGGACCCTCCGGGTTCGCTGTTCCTGAGCAAACCTAAACGTAGCCCTAGCCGTCATCGGAGACGAGTGAAAAATCAGGCCCCAGGAAATGCGTTCCGAGGCCTTTTCGCCCATCCAAATGTGCCCCCAAAGGAAGACTTTGGGTACAAGAGAACTCCACAGGGGAGCCTTTACGCAGCCCCACATGCAACTGGACCCTCCGGGTTCGCTGTTTCCGAGCATACCTAAACATAGCCCTAGACGGCATCGAAGACGAATGAAAAATCAGGCCCCAGGAAATGCGTTGCGAGCCCTTTTTGCCCATCCAAAAGTGCCCCCAAAGGAAGGCTTTGGGTAAAAGAGAACTCCCCAGGGGAGCCTTTACGCAGCCCCACATGCAACTGGACCCTCCGGGTTCGATTTTTCCGAGCAAACCTAAATATATCACTAGCCGGCATGGGAGAAGACTGAAAAATCAGGGCCAGGAAATGCGTTTCAAGCCCTTGTCGCCCATCCAAAAGTATCACCAAAGGAAGGCTTTGGGTACAAGTGAACTCCCCAGGGGAGCCTTTACGCAGCCCCACATGCAACTGGACCCTCCGGGTTCGCTGTTTCCGAGCATCCCTAAACATAGCCCTAGCCGGCATCGAAGACATGTGAAAAATCAGGACCCAGGAAATGCGTTCCGAGGCCTTTTCGCCCATCCAAAAGTGCCCCCAAAGGAAGGCTTTGGGTACAAGTGAACTCCCCAGGGGAGCCTTTACGCAGCCCCACATGCAACTGGACCCTCCGGGTTCGCTGTTTCCGAGCATCCCTAAACATAGCCCTAGCCGGCATTGATGACGAGTGAAAAATCAGGCCCCAGGAAATGCGTTGCGAGCCCCTTCGGACCATCCAAAAGTACCCCCAAAGGAAGGCTTTGGATACAAGTGAACTCCCCAGGGGAGCCTTTACGCAGCCCCACATGCAACTGGACCCTCCGGGTTCGATTTTTCCGAGCAACCCTAAATATATCACTAGTCGGCATGGAAGAAGACTGAAAACCCGGGCCCCAGAAAACGCGTTGCAAGCCCCTTTGGACCATCCAAAAGTGTCACCAAAGGAAGGCTTTGGGTACAAGTGAACTCCCCAGGGGAGCCTTTACGCAGCCCCACATGCAACTGGACCCTCCGGGTTCGCTGTTTCCGAGCATCCCTAAACATAGTCCTAGCCGGCATCGAAGACGACTGAAAAATCAGGCCCCAGGAAATGCGTTGCAAGCCCTTTTCGTCCATCCAAAAGTGCCCCCAAAGGAAGGCTTTGGGTACAAGAGAACTCCCCAGGGGAGCCTTTACGCAGCCCCACATGGCACTGGACCCTCCGGGTTCGCTGTTTCCGAGCATCCCTAAACATAGCCCTAGACGTCTTCGAAGACGACTGAAAAATCAGGCCCCAGGAAATGCGTTGCGAGCCCTTGTCGCCCATCCAAAAGTGCCCCCAAAGGAAGACTTTGGGTACAAGTGAACTCCCCAGGGGAGCCTTTACGCAGCCACACATGCAACTGGACCCTCCGGGTTCGATTTTTCCGAGCAATCCAAATATATCACTAGTCGTTATGGGAGAAGACTGAAAACCCGTGCCACAGAAAACGCGTTGCAAGCCCCTTTGGACCATCCAAAAGTGTCACCAAAGGAAGGCTTTGGGTACAAGTGAACTCCCCAGGGGAGCCTTTACGCAGCCCCACATGCAACTGGACCCTCCGGGTTCGCTGTTTCCGAGCATCCCTAAACATAGCCCTAGCCGGCATTGAAGACGACTGAAAAATCAAGCCCCAGGAAATGCGTTGCGAGCCCTTTTCGCCCATCCAAAAGTGCCCCCAAAGGAAGGCTTTGGGTACAAGTGATCTCCCCAGGGGAGCCTTTACGCAGCCCCACATGCAACTGGACCCTCCGGGTTCGCTGTTCCTGAGCAAACCTAAACGTAGCCCTAGCCGTCATCGGAGACGAGTGAAAAATCAGGCCCCAGGAAATGCGTTCCGAGGCCTTTTCGCCCATCCAAAAGTGCCCCCAAAGGAAGGCTTTGGGTACAAGAGAACTCCTCGGGGGAGCCTTTACGCAGCCCCACATGCAACTGGACCCTCCGGGTTCGCTGTTTCCGAGCATCCCTAAACATAGTCCTAGACGGCATCGAACACGACTGAAAAATCAGTCCCCAGGAAATGCGTTGCAAGCCCTTTTCGCCCATCCAAAAGTGCCCCCAAAGGAAGGCTTTGGGTACAAGTGAACTCCCCAGGGGAGCCTTTACGCAGCCCCACATGCAACTGGACCCTCCGGGTTCGCTGTTTCCGAGCATCCCTAAACATAGCCCTAGCCGGCATCGAAGTCGACTGAAAAATCAGACCCCAGGAAATGCGTTGCGAGCCCTTTTCGTCCATCCAAAAGTGCCCCCAAAGGAAGGCTTTGGGTACAAGTGAACTCCCCAGGGGAGCCTTTACGCAGCCCCACATGCAACTGGACCCTCCGGGTTCGATTTTTCCGAGCAAACCTAAATATATCCCTAGCCGGCATGGGAGAAGACTGAAAACCCGGGCCCCAGAAAAAGCGTTGCAAGCCCCTTTGGACCATCCAAAAGTATCACCAAAGGAAGGCTTTGGGTACAAGTGAACTCCCCAGGGGAGCCTTTACGCAGCCCCACATGCAACTGGACCCTCCGGGTTCGCTGTTTCCGAGCATCCCTAAACATAGCCCTAGCCGGCATCGATGACGACTGAAAAATCAGGCCACAGGAAATGCGTTGCGAGCCCTTTTCGCACATCCAAAAGTGCCCCCAAAGGAAGGCTTTGGGTACAAGAGAACTCCCCAGGGGAGCCTTTACGCAGCCCCACATGCAACTGGACCCTCCGGGTTCGCTGTTCCTGAGCAAACCTAAACATAGCCCTAGCCGTCATCGGAGACGACTGAAAAATCAGGCCCCAGGAAATGCGTTCCGAGGCCTTTTCGCCCATCCAAATGTGCCCCCAAAGGAAGACTTTGGGTACAAGAGAACTCCCCGGGGGAGCCTTTACGCACCCACACATGCAACTGGACCCTCCGGGTTCGCTGTTTCCGAGCATCCCTAAACATAGCCCTAGCGGGCATCGATGACGACTGAAAAATCAGGCCCCAGGAAATGCGTTGCAAGCCCTTTTCGCCCATCCAAAAGTGCCCCCAAAGGAAGGCTTTGGGTACATCTGAAGTTCCCAGGGGAGCCTTTACGCAGCCCCACATGCAACTGGACCCTCCGGGTTCGCTGTTTCCGAGCATCCCTAAACATAGCCCTAGCGGGCATCGATGACGACTGAAAAATCAGGCCCCAGGAAATGTGTTGCGAGCCCCTTAGGACCATCCAAAAGTACCCCCAAAGGAAGGCTTTGGGTACAAGTGAACTCCGCAGGGGAGCCTTTACGCAGCCCCACATGCAACTGGACTCTCCGGGTTCGATTTTTCCGAGCAACCCTAAATATATCCCTAGCCGGCATGGGAGAAGACTGAAAATCCGGGCCCCAGAAAATGCGTTGCAAGCCCTTTTGGACCATCCAAAAGTATCACCAAAGGAAGGCTTTGGGTACAAGTGAACTCCCCAGGGGAGCCTTTACGCAGCCCCACATGCAACTGGACCCTCCGGGTTCGCTGTTTCCGAGCATCCCTAAACATTGCCCTAGCCGGCAAAGAAGACGACTGAAAAATAAGGCCCCAGGAAATGCGTTGCGAGGCCTTTTCGCCCATCCAAAAGTGCCCCCAAAGGAAGGCTTTGGGTACAAGTGATCTCCCCAGGGGAGCCTTTACGCAGCCCCACATGCAACTGGACCCTCCGGGTTCGCTGTTTCCGAGCATCCCTAAACATAGCCCTAGCCGGCATCGATGACGACTGAAAAATCAGGCCCCAGGAAATGCGTTGCGAGCCCCTTAGGACCATCCAAAAGTGCCCCCAAAGGAAGGCTTTGGATACAAGAGAACTCCCCAGGGGAGCCTTTACACAGCCCCACATGCAACTGGACCCTCCGGGTTTGATTTTTCCGAGCAACCCTAAATATATCACTAGCCGCCATGGGAGAAGACTGAAAACCCAGGCCCCAGAAAACGCGTTGCAAGCCCCTTTGGACCATCCAAAAGTGTCACCAAAGGAAGGCTTTGGGTACAAGTGAACTCCCCAGGGGAGCCTTTACGCAGCCCCACATGCAGCTGGACCCTCCGGGTTCGCTGTTCCTGAGCAAACCTAAACGTAGCCCTAGCCGTCATCGGAGACGACTGAAAAATCAGGCCCCAGGAAATGCGTTCCGAGGCCTTTTCGCCCATCCAAAAGTGCCCGCAAAGGAAGGATTTGGGTACAAGTGAACTCCCCAGGGGAGCTTTTACGCAGCCCCACATGCAACTGGACCCTCCGGGTTCGCTGTTTCCGAGCATCCCTAAACATAGCCCTAGCCGGCATTGAAGACGACTGAAAAATCAGGCCCCAGGAAATGCGTTGCGAGCCCTTTTCGCCCATCCAAAAGTGCCCCCAAAGGAAGGCTTTGGCTACAAGTGAACTCCCCAGGGGAGCCTTTACGCAGCCCCACATGCAACTGGACCCTTCGGGTTCGATTTTTCCGAGCAACCCTAAATATATCCCTAGCCCTCATCGGAGACGACTGAAAAATCAGGCCCCAGAAAACGCATCGCAAGCCCCTTTGGACCATCCAAAAGTGTCACCAAAGGAAGGCTTTGGGTACAAGTGAACTCCCCAGGGGAGCCTTTACGCAGCCCCACATGCAACTGGACCCTCCGGGTTCGCTGTTTCCGAGCATCCCTAAACATAGCCCTAGCCGGCATCGAACACGACTGAAAAATCAGGCCGCAGGAAATGCGTTCCGAGGCCTTTTCGCCCATCCAAATGTGCCCCCAAAGGAAGACTTTGGGTACAAGAGAACTCCCCGGGGGAGCCTTTACGCAGCCCCACATGCAACTGAACCCTCCGGGTTCGCTGTTTCCGAGCATCCCTAAACATAGCCCTAGCCGGCATCGAAGACGACTGAAAAATCAGGCCCCAGGAAATGCGTTGCGAGCCCTTTTCGTCCATCCAAAAGTGCCCCCAAAGGAAGGCTTTGGGTACAAGTGAACTCCCCAGGGGAGCCTTTACGCAGCCCCACATGCAACTGGACCCTCCGGGTTCGATTTTTCCGAGCAATCCAAATATATCACTAGTCGTTATGGGAGAAGACTGAAAACCCGGGCCCCAGAAAACGCGTTGCAAGCCCCTTTGGACCATCCAAAAGTGTCACCAAAGGAAGGCTTTGGGTACAAGAGAACTCCCCAGGGGAGCCTTTACGCAGCCCCACATGCAACTGGACCCTCCGGGTTCGCTGTTCCTGAGCAAACCTAAACGTAGCCCTAGCCGTCATCGGAGACGAGTGAAAAATCAGGCCCCAGGAAATGCGTTCCGAGGCCTTTTCGCCCATCCAAAAGTGCCCCCAAAGGAAGGCTTTGGGTACAAGAGAACTCCTCGGGGGAGCCTTTACGCAGCCCCACATGCAACTGGACCCTCCGGGTTCGCTGTTTCCGAGCATCCCTAAACATAGTCCTAGACGGCATCGAACACGACTGAAAAATCAGTCCCCAGGAAATGCGTTGCAAGCCCTTTTCGCCCATCCAAAAGTGCCCCCAAAGGAAGGCTTTGGGTACAAGTGAACTCCCCAGGGGAGCCTTTACGCAGCCCCACATGCAACTGGACCCTCCGGGTTCGCTGTTTCCGAGCATCCCTAAACATAGCCCTAGCCGGCATCGAGGTCGACTGAAAAATCAGACCCCAGGAAATGCGTTGCGAGCCCTTTTCGTCCATCCAAAAGTGCCCCCAAAGGAAGGCTTTGGGTACAAGTGAACTCCCCAGGGGAGCCTTTACGCAGCCCCACATGCAACTGGACCCTCCGGGTTCGATTTTTCCGAGCAAACCTATATATATCACTAGCCGCCATGGGAGAAGACTGAAAACCCAGGCCCCAGAAAACGCGTTGCAAGCCCCTTTGGACCATCCAAAAGTGTCACCAAAGGAAGGCTTTGGGTACAAGTGAACTCCCCAGGGGAGCCTTTACGCAGCCCCACATGCAACTGGACCCTCCGGGTTCGCTGTTCCTGAGCAAACCTAAACGTAGCCCTAGCCGTCATCGGAGACGACTGAAAAATCAGGCCCCAGGAAATGCGTTCCGAGCCCTTTTCGCCCATCCAAAAGTGCCCCCAAAGGAAGGATTTGGGTACAAGTGAACTCCCCAGGGGAGCCTTTACGCAGCCCCACATGCAACTGGACCCTCCGGGTTCGCTGTTTCCGAGCATCCCTAAACATAGCCCTAGCCGGCATTGAAGACGACTGAAAAATCAGGCCCCAGGAAATGCGTTACGAGCCCTTTTCGCCCATCCAAAAGTGCCCCCAAAGGAAGGCTTTGGGTACAAGTGAACTCCCCAGGGGAGCCTTTACGCAGCCCCACATGCAACTGGACCCTTCGGGTTCGATTTTTCCGAGCAACCCTAAATATATCCCTAGCCCTCATCGGAGACGACTGAAAAATCAGGCCCCAGAAAACGCATCGCAAGACCCTTTGGACCATCCAAAAGTGTCACCAAAGGAAGGCTTTGGGTACAAGTGAACTCCCCAGGGGAGCCTTTACGCAGCCCCACATGCAACTGGACCCTCCGGGTTCGCTGTTTCCGAGCATCCCTAAACATAGCCCTAGCCGGCATCGAACACGACTGAAAAATCAGGCCGCAGGAAATGCGTTGCGAGCCCTTTTCGCCCATCCAAAAGTGCCCCCAAAGGAACGCTTTGGGTACAAGAGAACTCCCCAGGGGAGCCTTTACGCAGCCCCACATGCAACTGGACCCTCCGGGTTCGCTGTTCCTGAGGAAACCTAAACGTAGCCCTAGCCGTCATCGGAGACGACTGAAAAATCAGGCCCCAGGAAATGCGTTCCGAGGCCTTTTCGCCCATCCAAATGTGCCCCCAAAGGAAGACTTTGGGTACAAGAGAACTCCCCGGGGGAGCCTTTACGCAGCCCCACATGCAACTGAACCCTCCGGGTTCGCTGTTTCCGAGCATCCCTAAACATAGCCCTAGCCGGCATCGAAGACGACTGAAAAATCAGGCCCCAGGAAATGCGTTGCGAGCCCTTTTCGTCCATCCAAAAGTGCCCCCAAAGGAAGGCTTTGGGTACAAGTGAACTCCCCAGGGGAGCCTTTACGCAGCCCCACATGCAACTGGACCCTCCGGGTTCGATTTTTCCGAGCAATCCAAATATATCACTAGTCGTTATGGGAGAAGACTGAAAACCCGGGCCCCAGAAAACGCGTTGCAAGCCCCTTTGGACCATCCAAAAGTGTCACCAAAGGAAGGCTTTGGGTACAAGAGAACTCCCCAGGGGAGCCTTTACGCAGCCCCACATGCAACTGGACCCTCCGGGTTCGCTGTTCATGAGCAAACCTAAACGTAGCCGTAGCCGTCATC
This sequence comes from Anas acuta, assembly GCF_963932015.1. Taxonomy (NCBI): domain Eukaryota; kingdom Metazoa; phylum Chordata; class Aves; order Anseriformes; family Anatidae; genus Anas; species Anas acuta. The sequence goes on along the minus strand of NW_027076324.1, from coordinate 9,298 downwards.
GGAGACGACTGAAAAATCAGGCCCCAGGAAATGCGTTGCAAGCCCCTTTGGACCATCCAAAAGTGCCCCCAAAGGAACGCTTTGGGTACAAGTGATCTCCCCAGGGGAGCCTTTACGCAGCCCCACATGCAACTGGACCCTCCGGGTTCGCTGTTCCTGAGCAAACCTAAACGTAGCCCTAGCCGTCATCGGAGACGAGTGAAAAATCAGGCCCCAGGAAATGCGTTCCGAGGCCTTTTCGCCCATCCAAAAGTGCCCCCAAAGGAAGGCTTTGGGTACAAGAGAACTCCTCGGGGGAGCCTTTACGCAGCCCCACATGCAACTGGACCCTCCGGGTTCGCTGTTTCCGAGCATCCCTAAACATAGTCCTAGACGGCATCGAACACGACTGAAAAATCAGTCCCCAGGAAATGTGTTGCAAGCCCTTTTCGCCCATCCAAAAGTGCCCCCAAAGGAAGGCTTTGGGTACAAGTGAACTCCCCAGGGGAGCCTTTACGCAGCCCCACATGCAACTGGACCCTCCGGGTTCGCTGTTTCCGAGCATCCCTAAACATAGCCCTAGCCGGCATCGAGGTCGACTGAAAAATCAGACCCCAGGAAATGCGTTGCGAGCCCTTTTCGTCCATCCAAAAGTGCCCCCAAAGGAAGGCTTTGGGTACAAGTGAACTCCCCAGGGGAGCCTTTACGCAGCCCCACATGCAACTGGACCCTCCGGGTTCGATTTTTCCGAGCAAACCTAAATATATCCCTAGCCGGCATGGGAGAAGACTGAAAACCCGGGCCCCAGAAAACGCGTTGCAAGCCCCTTTGGACCATCCAAAAGTGCCCCCAAAGGAAGGCTTTGGGTACAAGTGAACTCCCCAGGGGAGCCTTTACGCAGCCCCACATGCAACTGGACCCTCCGGGTTCACTGTTTCCGAGCATCCCTAAACATAGCCCTAGCCGGCATCGATGACGACTGAAAAATCAGGCCACAGGAAATGCGTTGCGAGCCCTTTTCGCCCATCCAAAAGTGCCCCCAAAGGAAGGCTTTGGGTACAAGAGAACTCCCCAGGGGAGCCTTTACGCAGCCCCACATGCAACTGGACCCTCCGGGTTCGCTGTTACTGAGCAAACCTAAACGTAGCCCTAGCCGTCATCGGAGACGACTGAAAAATCAGGCCCCAGGAAATGCATTCCGAGGCCTTTTCGCCCATCCAAATGTGCCCCCAAAGGAAGACTTTGGGTACAAGAGAACTCCCCGGGGGAGCCTTTACGCAGCCCCACATGCAACTGGACCCTCCGGGTTCGCTGTTTCCGAGCATCCCTAAACATAGTCCTAGACGGCATCGAAGACGACTGAAAAATCAGGCTCTAGGAAATGCGTTGCAAGCCCTTGTCGCCCATCCAAAAGTGCCCCCAAAGGAAGGCTTTGGGTACAAGTGAACTCCCCAGGGGAGCCTTTACGCAGCCCCACATGCAACTGGACCCTCCGGGTTCGCTGTTTCCGAGCATCCCTAAACATTGCCCTAGCCGGCAAAGAAGACGACTGAAAAATCAGGCCCCATGAAATGCGTTGCAAGCCCTTTTCGCCCATCCAAAAGTGCCCCCAAAGGAAGGCTTTGGGTACAAGTGATCTCCCCAGGGGAGCCTTTACGCAGCCCCACATGCAACTGGACCCTCCGGGTTCGCTGTTTCCGAGCATCCCTAAACATAGCCCTAGCGGGCATCGATGACGACTGAAAAATCAGGCCCCAGGAAATGCGTTGCGAGCCCCTTAGGACCATCCAAAAGTGCCCCCAAAGGAAGGCTTTGGATACAAGTGAACTCCCCAGGGGAGCCTTTACACAGCCCCACATGCAACTGGACCCTCCGGGTTCGATTTTTCCGAGTAACCCTAAATATATCACTAGCCGGCATGGGAGAAGACTGAAAACCCAGGCCCCAGAAAACGCGTTGCAAGCCCCTTTGGACCATCCAAAAGTGTCACCAAAGGAAGGCTTTGGGTACAAGTGAACTCCCCAGGGGAGCCTTTACGCAGCCCCACATGCAACTGGACCCTCCGGGTTCGCTGTTCCTGAGCAAACCTAAACGTAGCCCTAGCCGTCATCGGAGACGACTGAAAAATCAGGCCCCAGGAAATGCGTTCCGAGGCCTTTTCGCCCATCCAAATGTGCCCGCAAAGGAAGGCTTTGGGTACAAGTGATCTCCCCAGGGGAGCCTTTACGCAGCCCCACATGCAACTGGACCCTCCGGGTTCGCTGTTTCCGAGCATCCCTAAACATAGTCCTATGCGGCATTGAAGACGACTGAAAAATCAGGCCCCAGGAAATGCGTTGCGAGGCGTTTTCGCCCATCCAAAAGTGCCCCCAAAGGAAGGCTTTGGGTACATCTGAAGTTCCCAGGGGAGCCTTTACGCAGCCCCACATGCAACTGGACCCTCCGGGTTCGCTGTTTCCGAGCATCCCTAAACATAGCCCTAGCCGGCATCGATGACGACTGAAAAATCAGGCCCCAGGAAATGCGTTGCGAGACCCTTAGGACCATCCAAAAGTACCCCCAAAGGAAGGCTTTGGGTACAAGTGATCTCCCCAGGGGAGCCTTTACGCAGCCCCACATGCAACTGGACCCTTCGGGTTCGATTTTTCCGAGTAACCTTAAATATATCCCTAGCCGGCATGGGAGAAGACTGAAAATCCGGGCCCCAGAAAACGCGTTGCAAGCCCTTTTGGACCATCCAAAAGTATCACCAAAGGAAGGCTTTGGGTACAAGTGAACTCCCCAGGGGAGCCTTTACGCAGCCCCACATGCAACTGGACCCTCCGGGTTCGCTGTTTCCGAGCATCCCTAAACATAGCCCTAGCCGGCATCGAACACGACTGAAAAATCAGGCCTCATGAAATGCGTTGCGAGCCCTTTTCGCCCATCCAAAAGTGCCCCCAAAGGAACGCTTTGGGTACAAGAGAACTCCCAAGGGGAGCCTTTACGCAGCCGCACATGCAACTGGACCCTCCGGGTTCGCTGTTCCTGAGCAAACCTAAACGTAGCCCTAGCCGTCATCGGAGACGACTGAAAAATCAGGCCCCAGGAAATGCGTTCCGAGGCCTTTTCGCCCATCCAAATGTGCCCCCAAAGGAAGACTTTGGGTACAAGAGAACTCCCCGGGGGAGCCTTTACGCAGCCCCACATGCAACTGGACCCTCCGGGTTCGCTGTTTCCGAGCATCCCTAAACATAGTCCTAGACGGCATCGAAGACGACTGAAAAATCAGGCTCTAGGAAATGCGTTGCAAGCCCTTGTCGCCCATCCAAAAGTGCCCCCAAAGGAAGGCTTTGGGTACAAGTGAACTCCCCAGGGGAGCCTTTACACAGCCCCACATGCAACTGGACCCTCCGGGTTTGATTTTTCCGAGCAACCCTAAATATATCACTAGCCGTCATGGGAGAAGACTGAAAACCCAGGCCCCAGAAAACGCGTTGCAAGCCCCTTTGGACCATCTAAAAGTGTCACCAAAGGAAGGCTTTGGGTACAAGTGATCTCCCCAGGGGAGCCTTTACGCAGCCCCACATGCAACTGGACCCTCCGGGTTCGCTGTTTCCGAGCATCCCTAAAAATAGTCCTAGCCGGCATTGAAGACGACTGAAAAATCAGGCCCCAGGAAATGCGTTGCGAGCCCTTTTCGCATATCCAAAAGTGCCCCCAAAGGAAGGCTTTGGGTACAAGTGAACTCCCCAGGGGAGCCTTTACGCAGCCCCACATGCAACTGGACCCTTCGGGTTCGATTTTTCCGAGCAACCCTAAATATATCCCTAGCCGTCATCGGAGACGACTGAAAAATCAGGCCCCAGAAAACGCATCGCAAGCCCCTTTGGACCATCCAAAAGTGTCACCAAAGGAAGGCTTTGGGTACAAGTGAACTCCCCAGGGGAGCCTTTACGCAGCCCCACATGCAACTGGACCCTCCGGGTTCGCTGTTTCCGAGCATCCCTAAACATAGCCCTAGCCGGCATCGAACACGACTGAAAAATCAGGCCACAGGAAATGCGTTGCGAGCCCTTTTCGCCCATCCAAATGTGCCCCCAAAGGAACGCTTTGGGTACAAGAGAACTCCCAAGGGGAGCCTTTACGCAGCCCCACATGCAACTGGACCCTCCGGGTTCGCTGTTTCCGAGCATCCCTAAACGTAGCCCTAGCCGTCATCGGAGACGACTGAAAAATCAGGCCCCAGGAAATGCGTTCCGAGGCCTTTTCGCCCATCCAAAAGTGCCCCCAAAGGAAGGCTTTGGGTACAAGAGAACTCCTCGGGGGAGCCTTTACGCAGCCCCACATGCAACTGGACCCTCCGGGTTCGCTGTTTCCGAGCATCCCTAAACATAGTCCTAGACGGCATCGAACACGACTGAAAAATCAGTCCCCAGGAAATGCGTTGCAAGCCCTTTTCGCCCATCCAAAAGTGCCCCCAAAGGAAGGCTTTGGGTACAAGTGAACTCCCCAGGGGAGCCTTTACGCAGCCCCACATGCAACTGGACCCTCCGGGATCGCTGTTTCCGAGCATCCCTAAACATAGCCCTAGCCGGCATCGAGGTCGACTGAAAAATCAGACCCCAGGAAATGCGTTGCGAGCCCTTTTCGTCCATCCAAAAGTGCCCCCAAAGGAAGGCTTTGGGTACAAGTGAACTCCCCAGGGGAGCCTTTACGCAGCCCCACATGCAACTGGACCCTCCGGGTTCGATTTTTCCGAGCAAACCTAAATATATCCCTAGCCGGCATGGGAGAAGACTGAAAACCCGGGCCCCAGAAAACGCGTTGCAATCCCCTTTGGACCATCCAAAAGTATCACCAAAGGAAGGCTTTGGGTACAAGTGAACTCCCCAGGGGAGCCTTTACGCAGCCCCACATGCAACTGGACCCTCCGGGTTCGCTGTTTCCGAGCATCCCTAAACATAGCCCTAGCCGGCATCGATGACGACTGAAAAATCAGGCCACAGGAAATGCGTTGCGAGCCCTTTTCGCCCATCCAAAAGTGCCCCCAAAGGAAGGCTTTGGGTACAAGAGAACTCCCCAGGGGAGCCTTTACGCAGCCCCACATGCAACTGGACCCTCCGGGTTCGCTGTTCATGAGCAAACCTAAACGTAGCCCTAGCCGTCATCGGAGACGACTGAAAAATCAGGCCCCAGGAAATGCATTCCGAGGCCTTTTCGCCCATCCAAATGTGCCCCCAAAGGAAGACTTTGGGTACAAGAGAACTCCCCGGGGGAGCCTTTACGCAGCCCCACATGCAACTGGACCCTCCGGGTTCGCTGTTTCCGAGCATCCCTAAACATAGTCCTAGACGGCATCGAAGACGACTGAAAAATCAGGCTCTAGGAAATGCGTTGCAAGCCCTTGTCGCCCATCCAAAAGTGCCCCCAAAGGAAGGCTTTGGGTACAAGTGAACTCCCCAGGGGAGCCTTTACGCAGCCCCACATGCAACTGGACCCTCCGGGTTCGCTGTTTCCGAGCATCCCTAAACATTGCCCTAGCCGGCAAAGAAGACGACTGAAAAATCAGGCCCCATGAAATGCGTTGCAAGCCCTTTTCGCCCATCCAAAAGTGCCCCCAAAGGAAGGCTTTGGGTACAAGTGATCTCCCCAGGGGAGCCTTTACGCAGCCCCACATGCAACTGGACCCTCCGGGTTCGCTGTTTCCGAGCATCCCTAAACATAGCCCTAGCGGGCATCGATGACGACTGAAAAATCAGGCCCCAGGAAATGCGTTGCGAGCCCCTTAGGACCATCCAAAAGTGCCCCCAAAGGAAGGCTTTGGGTACAAGTGAACTCCCCAGGGGAGCCTTTACACAGCCCCACATGCAACTGGACCCTCCGGGTTCGATTTTTCCGAGTAACCCTAAATATATCACTAGCCGGCATGGGAGAAGACTGAAAACCCAGGCCCCAGAAAACGCGTTGCAAGCCCCTTTGGACCATCCAAAAGTGTCACCAAAGGAAGGCTTTGGGTACAAGTGAACTCCCCAGGGGAGCCTTTACGCAGCCCCACATGCAACTGGACCCTCCGGGTTCGCTGTTCATGAGCAAACCTAAACGTAGCCCTAGCCGTCATCGGAGACGACTGAAAAATCAGGCCCCAGGAAATGCGTTCCGAGGCCTTTTCGCCCATCCAAATGTGCCCGCAAAGGAAGGCTTTGGGTACAAGTGATCTCCCCAGGGGAGCCTTTACGCAGCCCCACATGCAACTGGACCCTCCGGGTTTGATTTTTCCGAGCAACCCTAAATATATCACTAGCCGGCATGGGAGAAGACTGAAAACCCAGGCCCCAGAAAACGCGTTGCAAGCCCCTTTGGACCATCTAAAAGTGTCACCAAAGGAAGGCTTTGGGTACAAGTGATCTCCCCAGGGAGCCTTTACGCAGCCCCACATGCAAACTGGACCCTCCGGGTTCGCTGTTCCTGAGCAAACCTAAACGTAGCCCTAGCCGTCATCGGAGACGAGTGAAAAATCAGGCCCCAGGAAATGCGTTCGAGGCCTTTTCGCCCATCAAAAGTGCCCCCAAAGGAAGGCTTTGGGTACAAGACGAACTCCTCGGGGAGCCTTTACGCAGCCCCACATGCAACTGGACCCTCCGGGTTCGCTGTTTCCGAGCATCCCTAAACATAGTCCTAGACGGCATCGAAACACGACTGAAAAATCAGTCCCCAGGAAATGCGTTGCAAGCCCTTTTCGCCCATCCAAAAGTGCCCCCAAAGGAAGGCTTTGGGTACAAGTGAACTCCCCAGGGGAGCCTTTACGCAGCCCCACATGCACTGGACCCTCCGGGTTCGCTGTTCCCGAGCATCCCTAAACATAGCCCTAGCCGCATCGAGGTCGACTGAAAAATCAGACCCCAGGAAATGCGTTGCGAGCCCTTTTCGTCCATCCAAAAGTGCCCCAAAGGAAGGCTTTGGGTACAAGTGAACTCCCCAGGGGAGCCTTTACGCAGCCCCACATGCAACTGGACCCTCCGGGTTCGATTTTTCGAGCAAACCTATATATATCACTAGCCGCCATGGGAGAAGACTGAAAACCCAGGCCCCAGAAAACGCGTTGCAAGCCCCTTTGGACCATCCAAAAGTGTCACCAAAGGAAGGCTTTGGGTACCAAGTGAACTCCCCAGGGAGCCTTTACGCAGCCCCACATGCAACTGGACCCTCCGGGTTCGCTGTTCCTGAGCAAACCTAAACGTAGCCCTAGCCGTCATCGGAGACGACTGAAAAATCAGGCCCCAGAAATGCGTTCCGAGCCCTTTTCGCCCATCCAAAAGTGCCCCCAAAGGAAGGATTTGGGTACAAGTGAACTCCCCAGGGGAGCCTTTTACGCAGCCCCACATGCAACTGGACCCTCCGGGTTCGCTGTTTCGAGCATCCCTAAACATAGCCCTAGCCGGCATTGAAGACGACTGAAAAATCAGGCCCAGGAAATGCGTTACGAGCCCTTTTCGCCATCCAAAAGTGCCCCCAAAGGAAGGCTTTGGGTACAAGTGAACTCCCCAGTGGGAGCCTTTACGCAGCCCCACATGCAACTGGACCCTTCGGGTTCGATTTTTCCGAGCAACCCTAAATATATCCCTAGCCCTCATCGGAGACGACTGAAAAATCAGGCCCCAGAAAACGCATCGCAAGACCCTTTGGACGCATCCAAAAGTGTCACCCAAAGGAAGGCTTTGGGTACAAGTGAACTCCCCAGGGGAGCCTTTACGCAGCCCCACATGCAACTGGACCCTCCGGGTTCGCTGTTTCCGAGCATCCCTAAACATAGCCCTAGACCGGCATCGAACACGACTGAAAAATCAGGCCGCAGGGAAATGCGTTGCAGAGCCCTTTCGCCCATCCAAAAGTGCCCCCAAAGGAACGCTTTGGGTACAAGAGAACTCCCCAGGGGAGCCTTTACGCAGCCCCACATGCAACTGGACCCTCCGGGTCGCTGTTCCTGAGGAAACCTAAACGTAGCCCTAGCCGTCATCGGAGACGACTGAAAAATCAGGCCCCAGGAAATGCGTTCCGAGGCCTTTTCGCCCATCCAAATGTGCCCCCAAAGGAAGACTTTGGGTACAAGAGAACTCCCCGGGGGAGCCTTTACGCAGCCCCACATGCAACTGAACCCTCCGGGTTCGCTGTTCCGAGCATCCCTAAACATAGCCCTAGCCGGCATCGAAGACGACTGAAAAATCAGGCCCCAGGAAATGCGGTTGCGAGCCCTTTTCGTCCATCCAAAAGTGCCCCAAAGGAAGGCTTTGGGTACAAGTGAACTCCCCAGGGGAGCCTTTACGCAGCCCCACATGCAACTGGACCCTCCGGGTTCGATTTTTCCGAGCATTCCAAATATATCACTAGTCGTTATGGGAGAAGACTGAAGAACCCGGGCCCCAGAAAACGCGTTGGCAAGCCCCTTTGGACCATCCAAAAGTGTCACCAAAGGAAGGCTTTTGGGTACAAGAGAACTCCCCAGGGGAGCCTTTACGCAGCCCCACATGCAACTGGACCCTCCGGTTCGCTGTTCATGAGCAAACCTAAACGTAGCCGTAGCCGTCATCGGAGACGACTGAAAAATCAGGCCCCAGGAAATGCGTTGCAAGCCCCTTTGGACCATCCAAAAGTGCCCCCAAAGGAACGCTTTGGGTACAAGTGATCTCCCCAGGGGAGCCTTTACGCAGCCCCACATGCAACTGGACCCTCCGGGTTCGCTGTTCCTGAGCAAACCTAAACGTAGCCCTAGCCGTCATCGAGAGACGAGTGAAAAATCAGGCCCAGGAAATGCGTTCCGAGGCCTTTTCGCCCATCCAAAAGTGCCCCCAAAGGAAGGCTTTGGGTACAAGAGAACTCCTCGGGGGAGCCTTTACGCAGCCCCACATGCAACTGGACCCTCCGGGTTCGCTGTTTCCGAGCATCCCTAAACATAGTCCTAGACGGCATCGAACACGCACTGAAAACTCAGTCCCCAGGAAATGTGTTGCAAGCCCCTTTTCGCCCATCCAAAAGTGCCCCCAAAGGAAGGCTTTGGGTACAAGTGAACTCCCCAGGGGAGCCTTTACGCAGCCCCACATGCAACTGGACCCTCCGGGTTCGCTGTTTCCGAGCATCCCTAAACATAGCCCTAGCCGGCATCGAGGTCGACTGAAAATCAGACCCCAGGAAATGCGTTGCGAGCCCTTTTCGTCCATCCAAAAGTGCCCCCAAAGGAAGGCTTTGGGTACAAGTGAACTCCCCAGGGGAGCCTTTACGCAGCCCCACATGCAACTGGACCCTCCGGGTTCGATTTTTCCGAGCAAACCTAATATATCCCTAG